>NW_027551562.1:6051509-6332064 GCF_008692635.1 Crocuta crocuta | reverse complement strand
GGGGTTGCGGATTGAGGACCCATCCGGGCAGAGGCTGGCTGTCCTCACTCTCCTGCAGCCCTAGGCATTCAGGGCCCCACTTGGCCTCACCTTCTTGTCCCACCTCTTTTCAGGGGCCTCAGGATTAGGTTGCCCGCCTGGGAGAAGACTGTGATGCTTTTTAGCTTCAGGGTTTTGGTAACACGCTTTCTTCCTAAACCGCGCCCTTTCCGGTGCCGCTCTACTCAGCTACGCAGCTATAGGTTTTATCGGGTGTCACTCAGACACCAGTGCCCCCGGGCCACCTGCGTGTGGAAGGCACACAGTGAGCTCTTTAACTTGGCTTGGGAGGAAGGTGGCACCTGTCTGGAAGGTGAGCTGGGCGCAGTCACACACAGCAGGGCACTCTGCCTAGAATGATCTTCAAAATCCGTCTCTAGTACCCAATTCCCAGTACAATTCTCTCACTGTGGGAGGATCCTTTGAGGGCATCTCATTTGAAAAATAAAATTGGACTTGCCTACTATCTCATATGGGGATTTTCTTCAGACAAAATGTTCATATTTAACACCATGGGATAAACCAAAATTGGGATTTCTGCCAATAAATCAGTTAATGGAGGAAAGAAAGAAAGAAAGAAAGAAAGAAAGAAAGAAAGAAAGAAAGAAAGAAAGAAAGAAAGAAAACCTTTCACCTGAACAATCTAGATAATTAGCATGTTTTCCATTAGTTTTTCTGTCTAATTGCTTCCTTGCTGCCGTTTTCCTTGATAACATGTTTGTGATAATTGAGGACATAAAATCTTTGGCAGCATTCCCCAGCTGGGTTAGTTACGTTTTCCTCAGCCTCCCTATCACGTTTTATTTAATGTTCAATTTAAGGAAAGTCTAAACAAAAGGTTTTGAAAGGACCAAATTATGAACATGCATTTATCAAAACACTCTAAGTTAAAAAATGTTAGGATTATGTGAAGCCTGGATTATTATAGAAAGCTCTATGGCTTCTTAAAATTTTGCATAAATAGGATCCCCCTGCAGACCTTGTTAAAATGCAGATTCTTGGGCTTTGCAGTCTACAGAGCCTACTTTGGTAAGTGCAGTATCCCCCTGGAATTTTCCTGAACCTTGAAATGATGCAGGATGCTCCTGAACCTCTCTTGGGAGATACTGATCATAGAGGGGTGGCTGTTGTTTTAGAGTTGCTTTTTATATCAAATGTTTGCTCACCTTCTCGGTGCCACATGTGTCAATAACTGTTTTCCATATGTCATCTTTAAAAAATTCACAAAACGAGCCTGTGAGAAATACTCTCCGTACTTAGCAACTGAAGAAATCAAAGCCAAGTGAGGTTAAGGGAAATTGATCAGGAGGGCCAGGTTTAAGGGACTGACTTGGAATTGAAACCACATTTGTAGACCAATCAATAGGGTTCTTTCAGTGAAGGAAACTTACAAGAGATAAAGAAGGCTAACATCACAATCTTTTCAAGATGGGGAGAGCTTAAAAATTGTATTTTACTGAGCTATTATGAAGGATTGGGGGGAAGGTAAGACAAGAAGATAGATATACAGGTTCATAATTGAAACTGTATAGCATGTTCTTCCCTTTCCCAAAGTAACTAATATTTTAAAGATAGAATAAAAGAGTCATAACATTTTTTTTCTGGGTATTGTAATTAATTTTACCTTCAAATTCTACCTAATTTTTAAGTAGGCATGGCTCTTTGGCTGTAGAAAATTGGTCTTCTCTTCATTTTGAAGCCACATGCAACATAGGCCATGCTGTTTATCAAGTCTCAAAAAAGATTTGAGCAGACACAGGCTTATCTAAAGAAAATACTTTTCAACAATGGGATTGCAGTCTTCTCCCAAGTAAACTCTGAACCTTAAAATGTATTAGCCACCTTTGGGTGCCTGGGTGGCTTAGTCGGCTAAGCATCTGACTTTGGGTCAGGTCATGATCTCCTAGTCTGCAAGTCTGAGCCCCGTGTTCAGGCTCTGTGCTGACAGCTTGAAGCCTGGAGCCTGCTTCAGATTCTGTGTCTCCCTCTCTCTCTCTCTCTGTGTCTAACTCTCTCTCTCTCTCTCTCTCTCAGAAATAAACATTTTTAAAAATTGAAATGTATTAACCACTTAACCAAAAACATGGAAAGTTAGGGGAAATATTTCCAGAAAAGGTAAGAAAAATCACCCACCCCTAGAGCTTATTCCTTATCCTGTGTTCCTGATAAGCACCTGCTGTCCTCTCTGCCCAGCTGGTCAGAGCGAGATTTTATCAGACATCTTAGTGCTTGGGTCTTTGCCAACTGAGAGCCATCAATTAGCAGGGAAAAGATTAATAGATTATGTATATCATCTAGGGAACGGATGACGCTTTCCAAAACAAAGAGGATATGCATTTGGCTGGATGGTTTTGTGTAGTGAGGAAATAGGGGTAGAAGAGCAGTACACGGCCAAGGGTGACTTCGGACGCGGAAATCACACACAGGCGTTAGCACGGTTGTGGACTGAGATTCTATTAGATGTAAATAAGGCCAGGAAGTCCAGACTTTCGTAAATCCTGCTTCTTAGCCTCATGACGTGAAAAGCTTATGTCAATATCTGCTATCCTTTCTGCCTCCGCCAAACGGTCCTGCAGAGGGCATAACTTCTGTGAGCCTCTCTTTTGCTCTATAGACTTCATTTATTTAAAAAAAATGAAGGAAGGTGGGAGGAGTGAAAATAAATATTATTTATTATCAGCTGGGCATTTTTTCCAGAGATTCTTTTTTTGGTTGTTGCATAAACCAACTTTCTTTGCTACCTTAGTCAAGACACATTTCCTCTGCAATTGCTACTTTCCCTTTATATGAATTAGAAGAGGAGGGAAATTTTAAATAAAGTCTCCTAATGTCCTCCACGGCATAAATAGTCTCATTTGTATTTTATTTAACTTACCATCTTACTTTCTCACAACAATTATCAATGTCTTCTGAGCCTCACAGAGCAAATGTCGATCGCAAATCCTCTGAACTGAAGGGCATTTCCATTCTAAGAACAGCAAAGACATTACTGGGGCTGCCCACTCACATTGTCTCCTCTGTGTTTTCTAATTTGAGCTTCTCTGGTTTTGGAAAAAGACTAACCATCACTGGATGTTTTTCTTAACGCCTAAGCTTTGTCTTCACCCAGGCGTGAGTAACAGGGAGCATCTAGGTGGACCCAAGCATTGACTATGATTTTCTCTCTATCATATCTCTGGAACCCTGATTCTCTGTGAATCTGTTGTAAAAGACCCTCGATCTTTCAGCTTGAAACATTTGCAAATATACTCAGAGAAGGCCAAGACTACCTACACATGTTTTGAGCATATACTGCATGCCAGCATTGTGCTCTGTGGTGAGGATTCACTAGATAGGCTCAGACTCCACCTCCATGAAGTTCTTTATGGTATGACTCATGGAGGAAAGGAGAAATATGTTGAAGTGAAAGACTAGGAGATGGGAACTGAAGCCCTTCACCTGCCCCAGGTCTACAACCAGATGAGCCAGGCATTTTTCTCGGGGGCCACTCCAGCACGGAATGTAGTGGAAGACTCACTGTGTACTGAGTGGCTCCACAGATGAGCATAGACATACCTTTAGAAGTTCTCCTTGCTGACTTCATACAGTTGATCTTTGAACAATATGGGTTTGATGTGGGTGGGTCCACTTATATAAGGATGTTTTTTCCGATAAATGCAGTGCAGTACTGTAAATGTGTTTTCCTTATGACGTTCTTAATAATGTTTCCTCTTCTCTAGCTTACATTATTGCAAGAATTCAGTATATAATACGTATAACATACAAAATGCATCTTGATTGACTGTTTATGTTATAGGTAAGTCTTCTAGTCAACAGTAGGCTATTAGTGGTTAAGTGCTGGGGGAGTCAAAGTTATATGAGGACTTTCAACTGCACAGTGGGGTGGTGACCCTGACCCCTGCGTTGTTCAAGGGTCAACTGTATTCTGAAGTGACGGTGAAGACGGTTGCTCTAAGAAACAGTCAAATTCTAGGTAAAACATGAAGGTAGAATTTTTTAATTTGGAATTTTCTTGACAAATCTGCCACATGTGACAGTTCTAATTTAATTGGGATAAAAACATGAATTTTAAATCAGCACTAGTGATTTTATTTTGCTAAATCTTGCCAATTTGGTATGTAATGAAAATAACTACTTTTTCAAATGGAAGATATATTTGTTTTTACTGGCTAAATTAAAAACTATTTTTATTGCTTTTATTATAAACTTTTGAGCCATGACATTTTAACTGGGTGTGCACATGCACGCGCGCGCGTGTGTGTGTGTGTGTGTGTGAAAGAGAGATAAAGAGAATGAGGATTTCTTCTTTACTTATTTTATTATTGGTATATTACTTTTCTAATTTATTAAAGCCCTTTAAAAATATCAACTCTATATCTTTCCTATGTGTTGAAAATATATTTTTCTTAATCTGTTGGTTTTGAATATTTTATTATGTCATTTTATGTACAACAATTTTATAGTTTTATTTTATCAATCCTACATATATTTTTCTTTATGATTTTTCCCCATGGTATTATTCTTAGAGAGGCATTTCCCACCCTGTGGTTAAAATTATTTATTTTCCTTATAGTGCTTTTAAAATTTTATTGGTAATATTTTAAACTTGAAATCACACTAGTAGTACCTGAATTAAGTACCAGATTTTTCCCAATAATTAACCAGTTTCTCTCACATTTTTTTATTGACAAACCTATCCCATTCCTCAAATCTGACTTAATGCACTTTATCATAGAAAACAATCAAAAAATAATACACACCCATGCACATACATTTTGAAGTGTTTCTGCACTTCTGACTTTGTTTCTGTGTTCTCTATTTCAAAGCCAGTCTCATACTCTTATGGACCCCTATGCTGTTACTATTTGTGGATGTCTTTAAAGATATTTCATTGTTTGTTTTCATAAATAGAATGACTTTGAAAGATGACCTTAAAAACATGGAGCACCTGAGGGGACCATGCCTCCTTAAGCACAGCCTAACGTCTGCTTACTAAGTTAGCGGACAGGAAATTGGAGAAGGGGATTGCTGAAGAGATCTCTCAAAGTGAGAAATAATAGAAAGTGGTAATTAGTGGATGCAAGAAAGAGGTAAGATAAAGAGAAAATGAATCTGAGGTTCAACCCCTTGCCTTGTTATAGCATCGCTCAGCTTAAAGAACTGGACACTGGGGGCAGATGGATTGGGCAGTCTTCCATGTTGACAGAACACCAAGAGATATAAATTAGCAATAGTCCATCTTTTCCTAATGCCAGTAGGCTGTCAGTTTCCAGAATCATCATCAGTATTAAGGTCATAATGGTTTTAATGAAGGTGTCCTCCAACTGACACTTTGAAAATAAAGTGTGATCATGACTGAATTGGAGGCTTGGAATTGCAGACCTTAGAAAAATACTTTGGGAAACTTGAGAGCATTCCAATTACTTACGGAACTCTGAGTCAGCCACATGACTCATCCATTCATTTGCTTAGCATTAGAGAGATTTATTTGGATTAACACTCTTCAAAGCTCCCTGCCTCCCAGAGGGCACCACCAAAGCCATTGTGCTACTTTCTGGAGAAGCACAGAGGCCAAAGCTTCCATAAATCCAGCTACGAGCACTTTTCAACCAATTAGACAAACAACATTACAGATGCCAGAAAACCGTAAATATGACATGATTTATCTGATTCAAAATGAGTTCAACGAATTGTTCCCTACAATTCATAGTAGGTGAACAAGCTAGTGATGTGTCTGGCAAAATTTCAGGCACTTTCTGATTTCCCTGTTGCTGCCAATGTTTGTAGAGAATAACCGTTTATCAGGACAGTTGCATTCTTAGCTCAAGTATGTGAAAGTGCTACCAGATTCCTAACCCAGTTTTATGCAAAATATACCTTTAAGTAATCATGTTTTCCTAGCGTGGGGTTCACGCTGAGTGCTCTGGAAGGCACACACAAGGCCTTACGCAGTTGGGTTTGAAATATTAAAACCCATCTTCATTGTTTAAACCTGAGTATTTTGCTTCTCTCAATTCTTAGGGTTTTGAAAATGGAGTCATATGTCTGCTGCAGCAGGTGAGAGACGGTGGGGATCTGAATTAGGGCAATGCCAATGGCAGAGTCCAGTGAATGAAGACAGAATCGATCACCAACAGAATGTGAATGGATTTGCTGTGGGAGATAGAAGACACCACCAGGAGACAGGATTATGCGGTAAGAGAAGCACAGGCTTACCTCCGTGGATCTGTGGAGAGCCTCAACTCTACCAACTCCTTGCTGTGTGACTTGGAGGAAGCTGCCTAACCTCTCAGTCTCCAACGTCATTTGATCTGAAATCCCTCCTTAAAGGGCTGTTGTACTAGCTGAATGCTTCATGCATAGTGTGCACTTAACTAATATTTGTTCTGCACCTTTATATTCATTTAATTTCCCTGATTCCCATGGCAACCCAGATGTCTTATATCACCATCTCATCTCGTTGTTCTGAAAACTTCAATTCAGCCTTCTTCCCTTTTGCATCCTGTTGCAGATTCTTTCTGCACACCATGTTTAGAATTACCATCCTAGACTATTCTTCCCACATACAGTATCCTTCTACAGTAATTGCTGGTGGGGCATTATTTCTTGTGGACTAAGTGTCTTAGCTACTCATTGTCTGCAATGGGGAATGGTGGCTCTTTTCAGATATTAGCACAGGATTTTGGCACATGTACTTGGGTGTGGTAACTGAAGCTTAGGGCCAACACCATTTTACCCTTACCAGGCCATCCCAAGAGATCATGTGCACTGAGAATGAGGCGATGCAGAGATGAGTTATTTAGGTTGGTTCTCATGAGAAAACCTTTAAACTGAGATGCAGCAACCTGAATCACCTAGATGCTTATATTTTATCCTTCTAATTCGGAGAAAAGAAAAACTACATATGTATGTTAATGCATGCACTTGCACAGGCACACATATTTGCATATAAATTTGAATTTACCCTGATCCCTCATATTAGCCGCATCTACCTCCAGTCTGTGGGCAGTTCTGATCTTCTCTATGTGCAGAATATATCCCAAATCTGATGAGGTTCTATTTCCACTGCTTCCTCGGTATCCCCACTCACGGTCCCCACCTGGCTGCAAACATTGTCCACTCCCTGGCCTGATGGCTTTTGTTCTTACCTCTAGAGAGGCAAGAAAGGAAGAAAGAGGAAGAAAAGAAAGAAGGAAGGCCCACACAGTGGCCAGAGTGGGATTTTAATAACCTAAGCCAAATTAATACTTGCTAATGTAAAACCGTCCAGGGGCTTCTTCTAATAGGAAGTATAAATCTACTTTACTCACCCTGACTGGAAAGAATCTCCACATTATGGCCCTTTGCATCCTGTTAGGCCATTTTCCTTCCATTTTCTTCTCTATTCAATATGTATTACTGGTTTTCTTTTCTTTTTTCTAACTTCCTACTTTCTTTTCTTCCTCTTTCTTCCTACCTTCCCTTCCTTCTTTCCTTTCGTTCCTTTTGTTCCCTTCTTCCTTCTTTCTTCTTTATTTAGATATAATTCATATACAAATAATTGCTTATATTTATATACTTCTTGATGACTTTCTACATATATATTATATACTCATGCTATCATCACACAACCAAAGTACTAAACATATTCATTATATTCAAAACTTTTTTGTGTGTTTGTGTGTATGCGTGCGTGTGTGGTGTGTTTGGTAAGAATGCTTAACATGAGAACCAGCCTGTAACATATTTTAAAGTGCAAAATACTGTATTGTTAACTACAGGTACCAAGTTGTACAGCAGAGCTCTAGAACTTGAATTCATATTGCTTAACAGCATTGAAAAATAATTCCCCATTTGCCCCTCACCCTGGCTCCTGGCAACCATCATTCTATTCTCTGTTTCTATGACTTTGGTTATTTTCGACACCTCATAGAACCGGACTCATGCAGTATTTGTCCTTCAGTCTTTTCCCTTTGTTGAAAAATCCTTGCTCTTTCTGATCTCATAGCCTGTTTCACATGATGCCCTGTCTTTTCACAACATTCTTCCCCAACATTCTAATAGAGCTGCATCCTAGTTACCATGCAGGTATTGCTCCAGTGGTACCTCTTAGTTGAGATTCCTTGTATCAGTCCACCCTCTTATATAAAGTCACTCTATTGCATGACCATATTATATTTTGATTATGAATATTAATGGATGTCTTAAATTATTTATTGATTGATTTACTTACGTGCTTATTATGATTGGTTATCTGTTTACCACCAGCACCTAGACTGTGTATCAGTGCCGAGAACAATATATATTCCAGCAGGAGACACTCACTCAACTCTTGCTTTATCATAAGTGAACCTGAAACAGATCATACAAATTCATGCCACCAGATCACCCCACTTTACAGATGGTCAAACAGCCTTTTTTATCTGGAAAAGTTTGGGTTCCCACCCCTACACCACTGTCCCTTCCTTCTGCCATGTTTTGGTTGGCTTTTATTTTCCTCCATAATAACTTCTTCATAACCCAACCCACTTTGGAAATAGAGACACAACAGCAGTACAGCTTATGTATTATATGTCTGAGAGTAATTTTTAGAGCTTTAAAATATTATGTACAAATTTTATAGAGAAATGAGAGAGGGATAACCCAACCTTGTAGGTTTGGGTGGATGATGGCTCCCAAGGTCCCCATATTTTGTGGTATCATGATTACATAAGTTTTCATCAACCTTCCACTTTCTATTCCATCCACCAGCCCCACGTCTCGCTGCTCTTTTTTCCTGGGCTGTTTTTTTTTTTTTTTCCACTAAGAATTTCCTCTTATCCTTGAAGCCAAATGTGTACACGCCACATGCTTCTCAGAATGGAGGCAGCTGTCTTTAGCATTGTTTGTCTTTGTGTCGTTACTGCTTTGTTATTAAAAGTGCTCATTCATTTACTAATCCTTAAATCAGTGATTTCTTTCGGAAACTAAGCAAATGTAAATATTTAGAAACACTTTTACATTTTTGGCACTAGTTCAATCCACCTTCTTTAGTATTGCATATAATATCACTCCATGCTCCTTAGAAACTGGGAATGAAGTTTGAGTTATTTAGGGAGCATTTCTTTAAAAAAAATCAAAGCTGGTTTTGTCCTAGTCACATTCAGTCCTACCCAGACTCTGTGTGTGTGTGTGTGTGTGTGTGTGTGTTCTTTTGCTTTGTCTTACGTTCTTCATTTTGGTGATGTCTTGTGGATATTCAGTTATATGCTAAAAGTTGGTGAGATGCAATCAACTTAACTCCTTTTACATTTGATTGTTTTTGAAAACTGTGTTGAATTTCTTGTGCCCACACCGAAAAGTGGATGTGAACTGCATGTGCCTGTTAAAATTGAAATAGAAGATGGGAAGCAAAGGCAGGAAAAATATGGCAATAAGTATATGGTTTCAAAAAAAAATTCTGAACAAGTTGGAATTTGTTAAATCTGAACCTGAGTTTTTAAATTCTACACTTTCTATTACCTAAATGAAGAGAAGTCACATTTTCCTCTAATTTTTCCTTCTTATTGTCACCATACTCCCTACCATTGCATATTGTCAAGAGAAGTAAAAAGAAAAAGAGACACAGGAGGCTCATTATTCCTCAAATTACAGTTAACGATTTGGAAGCTGTTGAGATTTTATTAACTTATGCACTAAATAATGAGTGTTTTCAGTTTTTCATTCAACTCTGAATTTTGCCAGCTCAGTACTAGGCTCTGGAGGACTCCCTGGGAAACCATGCACGATCCCTTCTCTGAGGATAGTTACAATTTCACAGGGGACACAGAAAATAGACATGCATGCCAACCACGTTGGATACAATGTGGAACATCACAGGGGCGCTAACGAATATGTAGTACGAGGGAGGTGTTGGTGGAGGTAGACCCATGAGAGGAAAGTGATGTGAAGCTGAAAATTGAAGAATGAGTGGGATATAACTGGGGGAGGCAGATGCTGCACACAGACCCTGGTGAGAAGGGACCCGTGTGCCGCGTCGAAAGGCAATGGAAATGATGGTTGTGTTCAGGAGAGGAAGCAGAACAGGCTGGAAGCATGGAAGCCAAGGAGACTGACAAGGGACAAGCTGAGCTTTCCAAAGCGAAACAGGCCATCCAATGTTAATATGGCTTGTGAGTTTGCTTCAGCAGTTGGGATTCCATTCATCGGAGGGCAGTAGGGCACCACTGAGGGTTTTCAGCCAAAGGTTACACAGATATTCTTCTGCCGGTAAGTCCCTCTGCTTCTCCAGTCCTAGACCTTGACATTTAAAGTGATAGGTCCTGAAAATATAATGCCAAAGACAGTGAATGGAGAAGCACACACTTATTCCTAGAGTGGTCTTCCATATGAGTTCTCAATTGGCAGAGTGGTGAAATGGTTCAACGCGGACTTGTAGGCTGATGGCCTGGGAATAAATCTTACTGGGTGTCTGTGGGGAAGTTGCTTTATCTCCGTGCCCTAGTGTCTTCATTTATAAAACGCGGTGTTAACAACACCCTAATTCGTAACGTTGTAGGACTCACAAGTCATGCTGGGATTTGCACCACCCAAGGGGTTTCATTCACATCAGAGTCTGTATGACTGAGTTGTAAGGGTTAGAGGGGGTAGCATCTGTAATGGGTTTAGAACAGAGCATGGCCCACAGCAGGTGATATGTGCTATGTAAGCGCTGGCTGTTATTACCAGCGTTCTGGACTTTGCTCTATGCAACATTTATGACCTTTGTTTTTTCCTTCTCTTGTATAAGTGAGGTCTCAGCCTCAGGCCCCGCCCTAACACTCATGGAGCATGGAGCAATATTTCTAAGAAAGACCTCAGCCTATGACACCACCCTATCCTCACTGGAGCCCTGTGGGCACACCTAATGTCAGGCTACCCACCTGTCCAACCTGAGTCCCACTCACAGCACTCCAGTCCCTGAGAACACATACATTTTCCTCCCCTGCAGCTGGGAAGTATATATACCTATCCGGTAGTTTGCCTTTGGAAGGAAAGGCTCTTAGAAAGTGACTCAGATAGGCCCTGGCAGGGGTGGGAAGCTATTAGGGATTTCAGAGACCTGTGGCTCAAGATAATGGTTTAAAAGAAAGACCTAAGTTCACAGTCAGTATATCAGTGCATCCCATGGCCCCATGGCCTCCATGCCCTGTGGGGTGGGACATGGCTGCTGAGGGATGGGATGGAACACTCCAGTGTTTGGGGACCCAGAGGAAGAGCCTTGGTTTCTAGGTCTACAAGTACCTTGAATAGCCATCTTTAAGAATATACCCCCCCCCCCGCCACCAATTCCCTCTAGGCGCCTGTACCCTGCCAGCCTCAAAACAGAAGACAGAGACAAATTGTAATGTTATCACCATGATAAGCTGCTGGGAGCCACACCGGCCTCTCTGCATGGCAGTCACAGCAAGGAAACGGCAGTGTTTGCACAGCTCCTGCCATGAGAAACGAAAACTGGTATCTCTTTCCACTACTACTGGCTCATGTTGGAAATGAGCCTGCTGGTATTGACCAGGCCTCACAATATTCCATATCAGACCAATATTCTGAACACAGATACCTCATAAGGAAAAGCATATTCCACCTTTACAAAAGAGATTTTAGATGAAAGCTCTGTGGATGATTGTCAAAAGGCTCTTCCTATGGGCCTTGCAGATCCAAGACTTAGATAATAAAGTGGGTTAAGAACACAAGAGTTACAATTGAGCCTGGTCCCATGTCAAAAGAGCCTAATTTAGAGTTAAGGTACAGATAAGGGCAAAACATAACTTACTAATTGGTGATGCATAACAGTCCCTTCCTCAAGGCTTACATTCCACAAACACCCTCCCCTACTGGCAGCTGGGATGAGGATAGATAAGAGTAGTTCACACATACCCAAAAGCAAAAGGTTAACACATTTAGGGACCCCGTGGTGTTCACACATTCAGCATCAAATAGGTTTCCACAAACAAACCAATTCAGAAACATTCATCCTCTTGAGAGCCAGACAGAATGATTCCTAGCTTATCTGTATACAACTTAACCTATATATTATCCTGTTTTTCGCTAAGAGCATCCTGTTAATTCCTTGGTTGTAAATTCACTATGACTGGGATAATTCTGCAGAATATCAAAAACTTGTTATCGCAAAAGGCCTCCCATTGTAGAAATTCCTTTGACTTCATGTTGTTGCTGAACCTTTAAATAAAGACACCAAAACCGACAGGACAGAGATGCCTGCCTGCTGATCAGAAAGAATCTCAAGGGTCTCTCACTCTCTTGCCAACAGCGTCCATCCTTCAGGGACCTCTGGACCTGCCGGAGCCAGCCTCCAACAATAAGCAGTGAAGAAGAAAGTGTCCAAGGCAGGGACCATTCCATCACCAGAAACCTGTCTCTCATTCCCTCAGCTAAGGCCCCTTTGGGTGCTGTTATAGCTCTATTTCACCACATACAGAGAGGCAGGAATATGTTTATGAAGAACACAGTATAGAAGGAAGATACCATGTTTTTCATAAACCTCTTCCTGCATGGAAAACCATTTCCCCCGCTACACTGTAGGATCTGCGTGTCAGAGGCCATGTCTCATCCAGCTCCTTGTCACCAGAGGTTAACACGACATCTGGCTCATGGTGCAGACCCACCACCCACCTCCATCACAGAATTCAGCCAGGGCCGGTTAGAGGCATATGGAAGGACAAATGCCATTCTAATCTAGCTGAGTTGGAAGGAACGTGGCCTCTCTTTTCCTAAGAAGCAAAAATCAAAGTCTAAATCAAATTAACATGCTAAGGTGTTGGATGCATCGCCTCTGAAAACAGTATGGCCTTTGGGTGTTTGGGGGGTCCAGCCAAACAACAATTGGTGCAATGATGATTGGTGGATACCAAGGTTTTAGATGTTTGAAGAAATCCATTTTTACTCTCCCTCCAAGTTACTAAACATTTGAGATTCTTCAATTGTTCAGTTCCTCTTCTGTGTTCGGGGTTACCTAGAATAAAAGACAGGGAATTGGAAATTCATCAAGCAGAAAATGTAATTAAAATGTGTTTGCCACAATGGAGGTATGCACAAGTTAATGACAGAAGCCGAGAGAAAAAAAATTATTGAAGTCAGAACCTTTAGACTATAAATAGATGGAATAAGAAAGAATGAATTTTCCTTCACACATTTGATATTACTTATGGGAAGTCTGCTTAGTTGGATAGTAATTACATGGTCAAAGCCACGTAGCCAAAACAAGGCTTTCCTTGTTGTCAACATACATCCAAAGTACAAGCAACTCTAGAGCTTCATGAACCCCCCTCTTTTTTCTCAGAACCAAGAATGAGATGTAACCATCGAAGAGATAAACTTTCTCCCACCCAATGAAAACTCCTCTCATTGCGTTCAAATTTTGGATGTAAAAAGCCTTGTGATTTCGATATAACACACCCACATAAATGACCCTCTTAGCGAAGATTGCAATGTTCTCTTTGCTACGTGTTCAGCTTCCTGTTTCTCCTTTTTCTTATTTAAAGGATGAGGTAATCAAGAGAATGTGCCTTGTTCATATGGCCTTTGCTGTTCAGTGTTCCAGCTTCAGCAAGAAGTTCAAGAAGTAATTTGCATACTGCATGCATAATCTACTTCTGGGAAACAGTTCTTGATGTTTCCTTTAAAACTCTATCTCTTTTGCCTTCTTGGTTATTCGTCCTGATGCATCAGAAGCCTGAATCAGAATTATCAAAGTGACAGCCTAGAATCTAGGTACTAGGAATATACTTTGTTCTGCACTTTCCACTTAAGTTTTTTTCTTCTGCCGGCGAAGCTCCGGTGTGTGTGATTTGCAATTCAGGTTATGCCTCTGTGCGGTTCCCTGCATTCTCTAAGGAGTGTTACAGGTGTCTCAAAATACACTTGAACCAAATTCTTCATCTCTTCAAAACCTGCCAAGGAAATACCATATGGTACTTTAGGGGAAATGGTGCCACAAAAAGGAGCAAATAAAAATTAAATTAAAAAATAGTGTATTCGACATCTGGTGAGTTTGATAATCATTGCGACACTTTACATCCTGTAGATTTCAAAATACAGAATACATTTTAGAATAAAAGAATAGGTACAATTGGCTTTCGATGTAATCAAAGTCATCTTCAAATCACTGTACCAACTCGTATATCTGTGAATATAAGGAATTCACTCTACCTTCAGATTTCAGGAAGTATAAATTTGATGTCAAACTTCTGACCACTTCCAGGGTGCCTGGGTGGCTCAGTCAGTTGAGCACCCAACCCTTGATTTTGGCACAGGTCATGATCTCATGGTCTGTGAGATCCAGCCCCGCATCTGGCTCTGCACTGACAGTGCAGAGGCTGGTTGGGATTCTCTCTCTCCTTCTCTCTCTGCCCCTTCTCTATTCTCTCTCTTTCTCAAAATAAATAAATAGACTTAAAAAAATTCTGACCACTCCCATAGCACATGGTGAGCATCCTTTTTATCTTACATTTTCTCCATGGCTGTTAGTGAAAACCACTGCCGAGCAAATTATCCTTGTAGCCAGTAAACACTTAATGAGGACCTAAGGGTGCAGAGTCCCATACAAGGTACCAACAAACTACTGACACATGCGGCAGCCCTAATGTTTGTATGCGACAAAGCTGACTCTCAGGATTTCTCTGGTGTCCAAAAGCCTTTGCCCAACCCAAAGTATTCACTATTAACTCAGAAGAATTCTGCTAGTTAAAACCCTCTGGTTTAGTCCTGGAAAGATGACTGTAGAGCTTACCTTAGCATAACCAGTGCTCAGCTGTTTCCAATTTTCAGATGGAGGCAGTAAGTTTCCCAAAGCACGTGTATTTCACGTTCACCATTTGATAACTGTGCACTTGGCTCAGTGATGGGACATAAAACATGGATGTTTTTGTGCGTGTGTGTGTTCATGATGGGAGGCAGGAGAGCGCTTAGCTCATACCAGCTTTGTTCTGCTTTGTTCTAGTTATTTCAGCTGCCCATACACATCAACTTCTTGAAGAGGTATTATTGTTTCATTGTTTTCTTTTGTTTCAGAAGTGAGGAAAATAAGGTTAGTAAAGCTAAACCAACAGTCCAAGATTGCAAGATGTGGGGAGCGCCTGGGTGGCTCTGTCGGTTGAGGGGCTGACTTTGGCTCAGGTCATGATCTTGCGGTTCGTGATTTTGAGCTCTACCATTAGGCTCTGTGCTGACAGCTCAGAGCCTGGAGCCTGCTTCAGATTCTGTATCTTCCTTTCTCTCTGCCCCTCTCCCACTTGGGTTTTGTGTGTGTTTCTCTCTCAACAATAAACAAACATTTTTTAAAAAAATGTAAAAATATTGAAAAAATTGCAAGGGATGGGTATAGCCTAGATATGGAATTAGGCTGACTCCAGAGCCCACAAATAAAGTAAAAATGAAAATGTATCTAATGCTACTCATTAGCATTAGATAGTCAAGGAGGGGAAGAAATCTCTGGTACCTTCTGTATTGCTGATGCGTATATTATTAGTAAGCACTTACTGTGCATCAGCTACCATGCTAATTGTAAAGGTGAGGGCACGTTCATTCCTGCCCTCAATGAGCACTCAACAGGCGAGAGACACATAAACAGATAATGACCGCCAGTGAAGAAGCTGGCAATGTTCATGCTGTCTCTTGCCCAAGCCAGGAAGTTGTCCTTGGATTCCCCTGACCCACCTCCAACCCTGCTTTTCCTCTAGTTGCCTCTCAAATACGAACAGTGATCAGTCAGGAATAGTCTTCCTGTGAATGATGCATTTGGTCTCGACTTTATTTTGCAAACTCAGACAAATTCCTTAACCTTCTCCATCCAGCGCTCTCATGTATAAAGCAGAAATAATCACACTGACCCAGCCCCCCTGGGGCCGAGGTGCAAATGGGGTTAGCTAATATTTGCAGATTGTTTTGGAAATGTTAAAGACTAGGGGTTTTTAAGACTGCACCGTGGTATAATAAAAAGACATAAAACCAGAAAGCAGAACGAACCGTTCTTTGGAGCCCTCGCATAAATGGTTGGAGCCAAAGAGATAAAAAACACAATTATAATGAAGAGAGTGAAGTCTGAGCTAGGGCAAGAAATTACATCATCATCACTTCTGGAGTGAGTGAGAAGACACTTTGGTGGCATTAATCCGAAGGAAGAGAGGGACGCATAAAGGAGAAAGGCAGGCTCTTGTGGAGGAAGGAGCCCGCTGAGCCCAGCACTAATGACTGATTTAATGCCTCATGTATTCGGCAAACACTCTCCTGCTGCACACAGTCCAAATCCCCATCATTTCTCTTCTGGCACTGCTGCCCAAGTTCCTTCCTAAATGTAGAATTGCCTAGTGCTCTGACTCTGACTCTGTCTCTGTCTCTCTCTCTGACTCTTTCTCCGTCTCTCCATGCTAGTCCTGTATACAGAAGAAGGAGAGCCGGAGCTAAATGGAAAAATGGGATATGCTGCTTACGCTCCTTTAGCCGGCTATCCAGGAGCAAAATAATCCAAGTGTTTTGGGTATGGCATCCGAGGCACTCGAGACAGGCGGGAGCCGAGCTCCACCCGCATCCTCCAGCCCTCTGTGTTCTCTGCTCGCAGCTCTGGCAAATGACAGGCACAATGTGTGTCATGCTTCTGTGTCGTGTCCCTTCCTGAATGGCCATCTTCTCTGTCTGCCACCTTGCCACTTGGGCCAGATGTGTGTCTGTCTAACGCCCCCACACTGCTCCTTCAGAGGCGCCCCATCTCCCCAACAACAGCACTGTCTTTCACACTCTCTAGTGCCCCGTGGGGGTTGTCGTACAACTTAGCTCTGGAAGTTACTTTCTCAGAGAAAAGATCATGCGTCCCTGTGTTTTGTGTCCCTATCGCGTGTCACTTAGTGGACGCTTCCAGTAAGTGTGTGAGAGCAGAGCAGAAAATGAGAAGGAATCAGGAGGATGGAGAGAAACGAATTTGGATGGGATGGACGAGAGGTCACAGCTTCTGACCTAACAATCTTATGATCTACTATGGGAGGAATTTAAAAAAAAGAGTAAAAATTTACTATTACTATTATATCATTTAATATTCGTTTGGGCCTCGGGGCACCTGGGTGGCTCATTCCGTTAAGCATCCAACTTGTGGTTCCAGCTCTGGTCATAATCTCACGGCTGTGGGGATTCAAGCCCCGCATCGGGCTTTGCCCTGGCAATGCAGAGCCTACTTGGGATTCTCTCTCTCTCTCTCTCTCTCTCTCTCTCTCCCTCTCTCAATCTCGCTCTCGCTCTCCCTCTCCCTCTCTCTCTCTGCTCTTCCCCAACTTGCACTGCCCCTGTCTCTCTCAAAATAAATAAATAAACTTAAAAAATATTCCCCCAAGCCTCTGAGAGTAGTTTATTGTTAAGCCCTTTTGCGTGTGAATACAATGAGGCTCAAAGAGTTAACTCATCCACGCTCTAATAAAGGACAAAGCTTGTAAGTGACAAAGCCTCCTGTTGGCCACAGGCAGTCTGTGTGGTAATAGAGGTGTGAACTCATGACCTCAGGAGGGACGATCTCCCTAAAGGCAGCAGAGGAGTTTTCCAAAGGAGACACCATTTTATCTGGATCTTGAAAAGAAACATGATCTCGCTATGTACAGAGAAGAAGAGAGAACATTCCGGGCAATCAGATACATCCAAAGGCACAGGGACAGGAGGGCAAGTGGTATAATCAGAGAGGGGAGGAGTAAATCAACAGTTCTGGGCAAGTGACCTGGAACATTGAGGGTGGGAGGCAGTGAGAGATCCGGTAGAGAGAGGATGGAGGGAAATGCTTTTGGAAGAGCCATTTACTCTGTGCTCAGAGGCCTGTTCCAAACGGGAGTCATAAAATCAAAGATCTCTCTTGAAGATAAGAAAGCAAATTGCCACATTTTTAAAACCCCTGGGTAATGGCAGCAAGTGAGGTTGGTGAAATTAAGGTAGCTATCTGAACTTCTAAACTTCAGAAGAACTAAACTGAGTTCAAAATGAGCAAGAGAGTAGCGTGGTGATCAAATTCCCTGCAAAGTCACTGTGAGCAAAAAAGCAGCAGAACGAGATCCCGGAGACAACGAAAACATGCCAGACGCGGATGATCATAACTTGAACACACCACTTCAAAACTGGCTGAAAGACATTAAGAAATGCATACAAGGTATGACTGGGAAATCTAAGTCAGAATTGATTAAAAAAACCACCAAAATCAGGTGACAGAACTCACAAGAGAATTATAAATAACAGGACTGAATTTTAGAAAATAAGAGTCAATTGTGGACAGGAAGCAAACAGACATAATAAATACTACTTGAACAGGTAGAAAATGTTTTATTTTCACCCCAGCTCTGCCTGTGTGCCTGGAAAGAGACGCCTCCTGGGGCCTCCCAAGCCTGCAGTGGAACTTGCCTCTGCCCTTTGTGCTGGGAAGGCAAGGGCTTTCCTGTGGCAGGAAGAGAAGTTGAGAGGCTGCTGGTCTGGGGCGCACGGGGTCCGACAGACAGCTGGGGAGGTGGGGGGCTCTGTGNCAGCACCAGGGAGACTGCCCGGCGGAAGCATACCAGAGGAAGGAGGCTTGCTCCCAACCCCATCTTCCAGGCCCGTCCCGAGCAAGTGACTGATGAGCTAAATAAGGGAGGCTGCTCAGAAGCCTGGGGACCGAAAGCAGCTTCTCAGGGAACAGAAGGAGATCTTCAGGTGATTGTGATGTTTCTCTTCACCTCTGGGTGGAGCACAGGCATGGCACTCCTGTTTGAAGGATATTTATTTATTTGCTTGTTTGTTTAAAGTTTTATTTATTTTGAGAGAGAGAGAGAGAGAGGGAGAAAGAGAGAGAGAGAGCAGGGGAGGGGCAGAGAGAGAGGGCAAAAGAGAATCCCAAGCAGGATCCATGCAGTCAGCTCAGAGGCCAACACAGGGCCTGAGCCCACAAACTGTGAGATCAGGACTGGGGTCAAAATCAAGAGTCAGATGCTTAGCCGACTGAGCCACCCAGGGGCCACTAGAGAGAGAGATTGTAAGGAATTGGCTGATGCAGCTATGAAGACGGGCAAATCTGAAGTCTGCATGGGCTGGCAGCCTGGAGACCCAAGACTATCTGCTTATTCCTCCTCTGTCTTGATTATACCACTCACCCTCCTGTCCCTGTGGATTTGGATATGCGTCCCTCTGCCTAGAATGTCCTCTCTTTTCTATGTGTAGCAAAATATATTTTTAGAGTGGCGGATGGGAGAGCTGGAGCAGCGAGAGAGAGAGGGGGAGAGAGACTCCCAAGCAGGCTCCGCATTGTCAGCACAGAGCCAGATGTGGGGCTTGAACTCATGAACCATGAAGATCAGGACCTAAGCTGAGATCAAGAGCTAGACACAACTGACTGAGTCACCCAGGCACGCCTTTATTTATATTTTCTTTTATGACTATCGGATGAGTACAGCATCCTGTCGGAAAGGACTTCAGGAAAACTTACACATGGAAAAATGCCTTCCATTTTGTAGTATTAACCAGATTTTTTGAGGAGGGATGGAGGGGAGGGACGAAGGGGAGAAGAGCCGAATGGCAGAGTAGCCTAGCAGTGGGGAAGGGACCTCACTGCACCTCGCTGCTGTGGGCTCTGCCCGGCTCTGCCTCTGGGCACTGGCAACTGTGTCTACACCCTCAGCTTTTTTCACCTGAAAAATGAGAACATTGAGCTACATGATTTGTTTCAGATTAGTAACTGTATATCTCAGAAAGGTAGTTAAGTCAAGCGGTGCAGGATATCTTAGGGAGATCCTCAAACGTACAGACAGTATTGGAGACACTGATCGAGGTGTGTGTGTGTGTGTGTGTGTGTGTGTGTGTGTGTGTGTGTATTTCCTCCCTCGGAACCCCCATCCCAGCTGATGACCCCATGTGTCCAGGGCAGAGAAGCCTTCTAATGATGTCTATGCTTATAAGATGCCGGGATTTGCCAGACTCGTGTGGCTCTTAGAAACCAGTCTGTCCCCTCTTCTCTGCTTCTGTACATTCCCCAGCCAGCCTTCCAGTTACGTTCCAAGTCTCTTCGTCCAGGTTTCTGTTGCTTATGTCAGGGATCAGTGAGGTTTACTGCTGCTGCTCCAATTCTTCGCATTCCTGAAGACACTCCTGCCAGTGATTTACAGAGCTGTTACTCCAGAGTGATGTTTGCAGCAATAAAGAATTGTCTTGTAGGCGTGTTCTTTCTTTGCAGGTTATTTATGGTTTCCCCAGGCGGCGTTTCTCCCACAATCTCCACACTAAATCAGCTGCCCAGTTCTGCTGATTCTCCCTCCTGAACATCTCTCAGAGCTGTCTCCCACTCTGATCCCTCTCTAAAGGCGCGGTGTGGGCACCGCCTTCATTCTTTCTTTCCTGGTCGACCACTGCTAAAGACTCTAAACCCTATTGCTAAGACGAAAATATCACCCTGCAAACTTCCTTTAAAATATTCCAGTGACTCCGAGTTGCCTTTAGGATACTCACCACATACCTGCCAATATATTTTAAGTTCTAGATTAATAATATTAATAGCAAACAGAGAGTAAGAACTCACTATGTGCCAGTGTTCTGAGTGGTTTACATACATTAGCTTACATCAGAACAGTAGGAGAAATTTTCCATTTCCCTGGTGAGGGAACTCAGGCAGAGAAGTTTCAAATAATCCTCCAGGGGTCACACAGCTGGCAGGTGGGGACCTATCGCTCAAATTTGGGTTGTGATTGCTAAATCTGTGCTCTTACCCACTCAACCACTCTTTTTTTTTTTTTTTTGAAAGACAGAGACAACACAAGTTGGGGAGGGGCCCAGAAAGAAGGAGACAGAGAATCTGAAGCAGGCACCGCAATGCTAGCATAGAGCCTGATGCGGGGCTCGAACTCAGGAAACTACAAGATCATGACCTGAGTGGAAACCAAGAGTCAGTTGCTTAATGGACTGAGCCATCCAGGCATCTCTCACACTCAGCCACTCTAACCTCACTCTCCTTATAAGCTGAGCTCTGTTCCCTCTGCCAGTTCATGGTCCTAAACTTCAGCCATATGATGCACAGTATTTTGGATACAGATATCTATCTATGTATCTATGTATCTATGTATCTATCTATCTATCTATCTATCATCTATCATCTTTCTCTACACACACACACACACACACACACACACACATATCTATATCTATATCTCCAAATCTTGGGACATGTCACCTTTTCCAGGAAGCTCTCCCTGACTTAAGCACAATCTGCTCATTACCCTCACAGAGGTGTTCCTAGAAATCTGTGGAGCCCCCTTACAGCATGTAACACCTTGTGTTCTACAGCCCACTTGGCCATGGTGTTTTGTCCTTTTTTTTTTTTTTTTTGGAGTGTTGAATTGCATTTGCTAATACTTTGCAGAGAACATTTGCATCTATGTCCATGAGAGATACTTGTCTATAGTTTTCCTTTCTTGCAGTGCCTTTGTCTGGTTTTGCCTTTAGAGCGATGCTCAACTCATTGCATAAATTAGGAAATATTCTCTTGGCTTCTATTACCTGGAAGAGTTTGTGAAGAATTGGTACAATTTCTTCGTAAATGTTTGGGAAGATTCGCCACTGAAAACATCTGGGCCTGGTGTTTTCTTTTTTCAAAGGTTATCGTTATTGATTCAATTTATTTAATAGACGTAGGACTATTAATATCTATTTCTCCTTGTGTAAGCTTTGGTAGTTTGTGCCTTTCAAAGAACTTGCTCATTTCATTAAGGTACAAAACATGTGGGCATAGGGGTGCCTGAGTGGCTCAGTCAGTTAAACATCCAACTCTTGATTTTGGCTCATGTCATGATCTCATGGTTTGTGAGATCAAGCCCTGCATCAGGCTCTGTGCTAACAATACAGAATCTGCTTGGGATTTTCTCTATCTCTTTCTCTCTGCCCATCTCCTACCCACATATACTCAGTCTCTCTCCCAAAATAAATAAATAAACAGTTTTTAAAAATTTTGCAGGCATAGAGTCATTTATGGTATTTGTTATCTTTTTGATGTCTGATATTAATAATTTGTATTTTTCTTTTTTTTTCTATGCCCAGCAATTTATAAAAATTGCCACCTAAGTGTTCCTACCAATTTTAGCTCCAGTGTCTTCTGCTCTGGTTAAGCAAATCTGAATTGTGATTCCCCAGATTCACTTACCTTTCTGGATTTCATGGTGACAATTTCCCCTGAGGCCTCAGTCCCTGATGGGTCTAAGATAGGTCATGATTTTCAGTTCCTTTAAGATTCTGTTGTTACGGGGATCGGACAGCACTGATAACTGGCAGGTACTTCACATATTGGATCTGGAACTTGATCCCACCTTTTATTTAGGTGTGCTCTGTATCCCTCTTCTGGCCTGAGAATCCTTATCATTCGTGTGTGTCTCTATTTCTCCCTCATGTATACTTAGCAGGTGGTCTGGAATTTTCCACAGCTTCAGTGCCCGCACAGATCCCCTTGTATGCTTATAGGACACATTCTACGTGTCCACTCCCAGCCTCTGTGTGCTTTGCTCAAAAGGCTCGCATATGAGACTTTGCTTAGACAAATGGCTCAGGGTTACCAAAGCCACTATGTCTGCATGAATAGCCAGAAGTACCTTGGAGTTTGCTTTCTTAGCCCAGCAATCACCAGTGCATGATTATAAAACATCCAGCCCCCTTGCTTCAAGTCAGGACCATGCCTGCCGTAAAACTTACATCCAGATATCCCTGGAGGGTTAGTCTGGGTCTGAGCCCTCACATAGAAAATGCACCCTCATTTTCAGAGTCCATCCTCTCCTGCTTCCGCATCCCCTCACCAATACCGCTCCTACTACACTTCACTCTAACACTTGCACCTGAATACTTGGCTAGGGTGTACTTTGGGGAGACCCAGCCCAAGGTAAGTATGTAAGTATCATGCACAGCTTTTAACTAAGTGGAGATATGAGTCAGGATTTATTGTTCTGCATGTGGACAACCAATTCTTCCAGCTCCATTTGTTGAAAGTACAATCCTTTCTCCATTGACTTGCCTTTGCACCTTGTTGAGAATCAATTGATCGTATGTGTGGGGGTCTATTTCTGGGCTCTTTATTATGTTCCATTGATTTATGTCTCTGTGCTTTTGCCAATAGGAGGCTGTCTAGATCACTGTAGCTTAAGACGACACCTTGAAAGCAGGTAGTTTAAGTCCTTCAACTTTGGTCTTTTCCAAATTGTTTTTGCTACCTTTGTTTTTTAGCTTTTCAGAATAAGTTTGGAATTTGCTTGCTGGTTTCTCCAAAAGTCTTGCTAATATTCGTTTCAGGATTATGTTGTATCTATAGACAAAACTATTGGAATTGATATCTTAACAGTGTGGAGTCTTCCAATTCAATACAGCATGGGACATTTCTCCATAAATTTAGCCTCCTTTCAACTCTCTGATCACTGCTTTGTATACAAATCTTGCACGTATATTAAGTGTATTTTTAAATGGTTTATGTTTTTGTGTATTTTTACCAATTTTAACTTTTCATTACTAGTATACAGAAATATAATGGATTTCTGTATATTGATTTTGTATCCTGTAATCTTAATAAATTCACTTTTAGTTCTCATATTTTAGTGCCTTACAAACCCCAAATTAGTCGTGGCATATTTTTCATTTAATATTTTCCCGAATTCCATTTTCTAATATTTTTGTAAGAATACTTCGTATTCATCTTAACAGGTCATATTGTTCTGTAATTTTTATTCCTTCTGATGTCTTTGTCTGATTTTGGTATCACGTTGGCCTCAAGAAATGAATTCAGAAATGTTTCCTCCTCTTCTATTTTTTTGGAGCAGTTTGCACAAAATGGGGAATTTATCCCCAAAAGTTAGGTGAATTAAAAGTTAGACTTAAAAGTTAGAATTTGCTGGTGAAGAATTTTGAGCCAGTGGTTTTCTTGTTTGGAAGGTATTCCATTAAAGTTATAGGAATATTCAGGTTATCGGTTTTTCCTTTATTGAATTTTGCTAGTTTGTGTCTTACGAGTGAGTGGTGCATTTCATCTGAGATGTAGAATGCTTGGCATATATTGTTTGCGTTTACACCATGTTTCCTTTTAATATCTTTCTTCCATTGGTGTTAATCTCTTTTAGCATTTCTGAGGTTGGCAATGTGAGACTTCTGTCATCTTCTTCTTCGGTCAACCTGGTTATGTGTTTTTCAGTTCTATTGATCTTTTTAGCAAATTTTATTTTTCGTTTCATTGATTTTCTGTTAGTTTTGCTGTTCTCAATTTCATTCCAATCTGCTTTCATCATTATTGTTTCATTTCATCTGCTTGTTTGGAGTTTAATTTGCTCTTCTTCTCCTTAGTTTTTAAAGGTGGAAATGGAGAGAATTGATTTCTTACCATTATTTTTAAAATTAATTTATTTTGAAAAATATTTAAACATTTAATGCCATCAATCTCCTTCTAAGCACTGCTCTAGCTACTTTCAATAAATCTGCTTTCTTAAGTTTTCACTTGTTCAGTTAAAATTATTTTCCAATTTCCCAACTGACTTCCGCTTTGACCCATGTGTTATTCTTAAGTACATTGCTTAATTTCAAAACTTAGAAATTTTTTCATCTCTCTTTCTCTTACTGATTTTAGTTTTATTCTTGTAGGGTCAGAGAACATGTGTTGTATGATTTCAAATGAATGATAAGTGTGCCCACGTGTAATTTTGGATTCCTATATTGTTATCTGCTCTGTCAGTTCTGTGAGTCATTTTTAAGGAAGTTCTGCTTTTAGGCTCACATACGCTGAGGATTATTTTGTCCTGTTTTGCTTATTTACCCCTTTATCATCATGTTGTTATTACTGTGAATGTCCTTCTACATCTAGTAATAAGAGTTCTTCAGAAACTTCCTTCTCATATTAATACAGCCATTTCAGTTTTACTTTAATTAGTGTTTGCATGGTGTGTTATTTCCCATACTTTTATTTTTTTATTTAAAAAAATTTTTTTAACGTTTTATTTATTTCTAGCAGAGAGAGAGAGAGAGACAGCGTGAGCAGGGGAGGGTCAGAGAGAGAGAGAGAGAGTCACAGACTCTGAAACAGGCTCCAGGCTCCGAGCTGGGAGTCAGCACAGAGCCCGACGCGGGGCTCGAACCCACGAACCGCAAGATCATGACCTGAGCGAAAGTCGGACGCTTAACCGACTAAGCCACCTGGGCACCCCTCCCATACTTTTATTTTTAAGATGTTTTATGTAAACAAACAAAGAAACAACCAAAGAAAATGAAAAGGTATCCTGTTCATTAGAAAACTTGAAATGAACAGATAGGGCACAAACTGGGAATATCATACAATATTATCTATATATTATATATTTTATACACATGCTCTCTCATTCTGTCTATATAAGATGACATAGCTTTGGTTCTATTCAAAATAACTCTCTGCTAGAGGGAGGAAAATCCTAGCATGGGACCACATTGTGCTTTGAAGCTTCCTTTATGATTTCTCCAATCTTTCAAATCCCAATTTAATAATAATAAAAGTAGGGATAATAATAGTAACCAAAATGCTGATGCTAATAACAGCTCGGTCTCCTTAAATGTACTATGTGCTAGCAATAAGTTCTTTGCCTACTTAATGTCACTTAATTTTCTTAAGAGTCCAGTGGATTAAGTCCTTCTATTACCCCCATTTTATGTCTTGTGGTAGGCAACATGCTAAAGATGCTGCCCTGCCCCCAACAATTCTGTTTTTCTGGCTACCCAATCAAATCGTAAACTAGGTACTGCTGTGAAGATACTTTATAGCTGTTGCTAGGATTGCTCATCAGTTGGCATTAAGAAAGAGGGAATTTCCAGGCAGGATTAACTTAATTTACAGGAGCCCCTAAAATCATGGGATTTTCTCAGGAGGCAGTGGGAGACGAAGGTGCTAAGGGAAGCCAGAAAAATTTGGAGCAGAGAAGGACCAGCTGAGCATGGTTGGTATGAAGATAGAGAGGCCCATGTGAGAAGGAATGTGAACTGATCTTCTGGAGAGGAGAGGGACTTTCAGTTAACCCCTCTAATCTCAGGAAACAGACTTCAGTGCTCCAAGCACAAAGAACTGGATTTTGCCAGTTTCTCAAAGGAACTTGAAAGTGGATTCTTCTCCAGATCTTGCATATAAGAGCTTGACCACCCCACACCCATTTCTGGGTTTGGAAAGCCACTAAACAGAGTCCAGCTGAACTGACCCCATTATCTTATCTACAGAACTGGACTTTAACAAATGGGCATTGCTTTGAGCTGATAAGTTTGTGATAATTTGGTACAAATCAAGAGAAAACTAATATACAGTTGAAATAAATAGAATTTAGAGACATTGCATAATTTGCCCAGTTTAGTCTGAATCAAAACTCTTTGCCTTCTACCACTATGCTAATACAATACATAAATAAATAAATACCTTTTTCTGCTAGACATTTAAACTCTTTTGTCTTCTGTAAATGCCAAATTCTCTTTTTTGTCATTATTACCAACCATTTGTCCTTCTTTGCATTCTCAGAAGCATCTAGCCCCACACAAGCACATAGCTGGAGTTCAAGAAGGGGAAAGTCTCATTAAACTCACTGGGATTCTTAAATCTGATGCACTTCCTATCCCCCCTCAGATCTTAAGCTGAAAAAGACTTTAACGAAGCTTGCATAAATCAGAGTGGCATTATATGGTCTAATAGTTAACTAATCTTTAAGTGTGCAGTACTTCGAAATTTAATGGCCATTATAGAGAATTCTGTCAGGAATAAAATGAACCAGGGGGGCTCACAATAGAAGAATAAAGTAGAAAAATGCACATTGCTGATGCCGAAAGTGGCATTTGTGTTGCTATCTTCCTTGGGGAGATTTCACAGTAAAATTAAAATTGGGTCTATTGTTAAACTATTTTTGATATTTTCTTTTCCTATTGTTTGCTGACTGGAGTTGCCATGTGTTGACAAATGAAACAATAGGAACAAATCAAGATTTCTCTGTGTGTGAAGACAATAGGAAAAAACAAAGGGTAGGGAAGGAGATGTAACCTGATTTGCTATCCTGACAAAAAGGCTTCTAAACATTAAAACAGAAAACACAAGGAAGACGTAAAACAACAGCCCCACTCAATGGCAAATACAATTGAATCATTTTACCTTGTAACACAGATTGTTTGAAAGTTTATAGAAACATTTCCAAAAAATTTTTAAATGTTTTTTTTTTTTTTTTATTTATTTCTGAGAGAGAGAGACAGCATGAACAGGGGAGGGTCAGAGAGAGAGGGAGACACAGAATCCAAAACAGGTTCCAGGCTCTGAGCTAGCTGTCAGCACAGAGCCCGATGCGGGACTCGAACCCATGAACCGTGAGATCATGACCTGAGGTGAAGTCAGACGCTTAACCGACTGAGCCACCCAGGCACCCCGAAACATTTCAAAATTTTAACCCGCCATTTCTTGAGCCCCTCCCATGGACCAAGTAACTCTGTTTCATACATTATCTAATTTCCTTTTCAGTATTGCTATAGAGCAAGTGAAGAAAGCAGGGCTTTTCTGCCAATGTACAAATGAGAAAACAAGGTATTCAAAATACTCATGTAGCTTTCTCAAATGCCAAAAACATATTCATAACATAATATGAAACAGTAGCATGAAGGCAGATATCAATGAACATTTTCATGGCTATCATAAAAAGTCAGAATTGAAAAAATAAACTCACTAACCCCAAAAATGGTATCTTCACATGCTGGGTAGCCATATTTACCAAACTCTAGAATAGGTGTATGAGAAAGAACAGTGAGAATATCTGAAACTCAGTGACCCAGAATAAACAAAGCACGTAGGTCGCTGCATATGCATGGCTACTATAGATGCTGCACCTGAACACCTTCACAATTCAGCTTGACAGATGAAAGCAACTCCTATGGATATGGATGCTCTAATGTAGAAAGTTCACTTAAAAATAAATAATATAGCCTTTAGGTTAAGAGTATGGCAATCTCCTTCCTAGTGCGTTGTTTTCTATATACAAAGAAATACTGTTTCAATTAAGAACAGGGTGGTCGGGGCGCCTGGGTGGCTTAGTTGGTTAAGCATCCGACTTTCGCTTAGGTCATGGTCTCGCGGTTCGTGGGTTCGAGCCCTGCGTCGGGCTCTGTGCTGACTCCCAGCTCAGAGCCTGGAGCCTGTTTCAGAGTCTGTGATTCCCTCTCTCTCTGACCCTCCTCTGCTCACGCTGTCTCTCTCTCTCTCTCCTAGAAATAAAATAAAACATTAAAAAAAAAAAAAAGAACAGGGTGGTCAACACAAATCCAAATGACAGAGTCACGTTGGCACCGTATTCTCCGGTGCTGAGACTGGGGGATGTGCAACAGCCTGCTCACCCCAGTGGTGCCTTCCAGGAGTAGGGATCCACAGGTTAAGGCTACGAAAGATGCTACCTCATAGAGTTCTGTGCTGAGTTCATACTCACCAAGCCAAAGGCTCTTATTAACCTGACATCCTCATAGATTTGCTTTTAAGAAGAAAAGTTTCCAATCAATCAAAACAAATGTCTAGATTACTTTAGCGAAAATAATCAACTCTGTATAAGTTAATTAACTGGCATCCTGATGTGCACATTCATCTCTGCTTGAGGTGAGTCCCAGAAAGTCTGATTCACTCTTGGTGAAATGACAAAGCTGAGCTGGTAGATGGGCAAACCTCAAGTTTGCTCCAGCTCTGGCAATGGCCTTGTGAGCCCGGCATACACACACAAACACACACACACACAAAGTCCCCTGTACCCATCCTTTCAAGAAAGCCACTTTCTGCCCACTGGTGATAGACTATTGTTCAGCAAATACCCCCTCTCCTTCACCAGCTGGGGTAGAGTGTATATCCCTGAGCCACTGACTTTGCATTTGGCCATGACTTGCCTTGGACAATGGAATGTGAAGGGGTAAGACACAAGTGCAGAGGTTAATCATATATGAGGTTTCATGTGTCCTCTCATGTTGCTATTATCTTCCAAAAGAGGCACAAACTCCAGGGGGTCACTGACTCTACAGACAGGGCCTTGGAAGCGGAGCAAAGCCCGACCTTACCTGTAGCCTGTAGGCAAGTTCACTGGACCCAGGTGAGATCAGCCTTGTCGCTGCTGAGCAAGGAAAGCAACATGTGATGTTGTATACCGCTGAGATTCTGAGTGTTCTGTTACACAACACAAAAACTAGATGATAGATAGATAGATAGATAGATAGATAGATAGAGATAGATAGACAGATAGACAGATAGATGGATAGATAGATGATAGATAGGTGATAGATGGATGATAGATAGATAGATAGATAGATAGATAGATAGAGATAGATAGACAGATAGACAGATAGATGGATAGATAGATGATAGATAGGTGATAGATGGATGATAGATAGATAGATAGATAGATAGATAGATAGATAGACAGATAGATAGACAGATAGATAGATGATAGATAGATAGATAGATAGATAGATAGATAGACAGATAGATGGATAGATGATAGATGGATGATGATAGATAGACAGACAGATAGATGACAGATAGGTGATAGATGGATGATAGAGAGAGAGAGAAAGATATGATAGATAGGCTGACACATATACATTTGACTAAAATACTCTGCTATTTCTTGCAATTTTTTTTTGCTTTTGTATTTTCCTTGACTTGACCTATTTCCATTTAGATTACATTTCTGCCCAGATCTGACCTCCAGAATCAATCCCATTTACCAGAGTATCTGTTTCTGTCTCCTACATTTGGTTTTTGGCTTCAGACATTTCAGTATTTAGACCCTCGCTTTCACCAGTGAACGAGTGTGCCCCCAGGCTTCTTGGGTCTCCTGCATTGCCTCTGATTAGAATTCTTTCCCTTATTTTCAACTTTCTGAAACAAAACTGCAAACTTGCATCCTGGCTGGGCCTGCTCTGGCTCCGCTACAACAAGATCAGCAAAGAGGAGGCCTAGGGTTCTGAGAATCCACGGATGGGCATTTAGCCAGGTCAGGCCACTCTGTGAAACCCAAGGCAACAACCAGCCACCTCATCTTCTCGGTGCAGACCATGATACTGCTAGGAAAGGGAAAAACAACAGAAGCCGGGGGGCTCCCAAACCCTAACATCAACTGGGAAGCGTGAGGAGGGAGCACAGCTGGGATTTATTGCATCTCCTTTAGCCCCAAAAGTCGGCTTCTGTGTCGTGGCCAGCTTCGACCTCTATAAAAGACTCAATTTAGGTAAAGTAAAACAAACTGCCCCCCTTCTTGCCTCTATTCTCAAGCCCAGGATCGTTACTCAACAATTCTGACAACTGCCATTCCGAATTTCCTCAGCCAGTGCCTCAGCTGTTGGGGATGTAGTTAGTCGGGGGATGGGGTGGGGGGCTGAGTCTGATCCTGAGGCTTCCGTTACCATCCCATGGAGGGCCGTGTTGCCCAAGTTGCCCATATATGTTTGTCCTTGGAGATGACAGAATGGGAGCTACTCCAACAGATTTCCTGCTTCCAGACACACTCCTTTCTATCCCCTTAGTTAAGCAACAACCCTAGAGAATCAAGGTCATCAGGGTCACTGACACCCACCAATAAGGTAACACTAACTTTGTCTGCTGGACCTTCTGCACACCCAAAATGGTGGGATGGGATTGGCAGTTTTCAGTTGGGTGGTTCTCTTACACTCTGGCCCTATAGATGCAGCCTCTTCTTGAGACTAAGACCTACGTTCTACTAGCAAAGCCCGAGTTTCAAGGTTGGAAAGTCTAAGTTTCACAAATGAGATATTGGTGGTTTGTTGGAGGGGCCAATCTACTTTGACCACTTGGGACACAGATGCATGTATTCCAGCTCTTGAGGTAATGCATAAAACATATTCCACATGTATATACAGCTTGAAGGAATACACCAGCCGAAGTTGAAGGTCATATATTTCATCTGGCCACTTTCCAGTGTCTTGGAGCACATTATAATTGTGTTCATTCTTGTCTCTCTCCTTCATAATAAAATGAGTTCCTGGGTCTAATACAGGATTCTATGCTGATAGCTCCGATTTTCTTGAAATCCTCAGGCAGAGGTGTGAGGGAGGCACAGTGAGCAGGAAACAAACAAACAAACAAAAAAGAAATACTGTCATTCAGAGCTCTGCCCCGCCCCCAAATGTTACATGGGTGCCCGAGAGAAGACGTTACCAGATCTTGTGGGAGAGAGAGAGTTGGGTTCCTTGCAGAAGCATCCTGCATTCTGCTTCTGAGGACCATCAGGTCTCTGCTTCTGAGGACCATCTGTTGGTGGCTGCACAGTAGACAGAAGATGAGTGGGGGGGGGGCGTTTTGTGGCTGTTTATGGCCTAGACTTATTGGTGAGATCACTTCTGGTGTGATCTTGCAGTTTGGAAAATGGTACGGAGAAAAACATCCAGGGGCGCCTGGGGGGCTCCGTCAGTTAGGCGTCCGACATTGGCTCAGGTCATGATCTCACCGCTCGTGGGTTCTGAGCCCTGTGTCTCATGTCAGGCTCTGTGCTGACAGCTCAGAGCCTGAAAACTGCTTCAGATTCTGTGTGTCCCTCTCCCTCTGCCCCTCTCCCCACTCCTCTCTAACAAAACAAAACAAACAAAACAAAAAAGAAAAACAAAAAAACAAGTAAAAGCAAAAAATGAAAAAAGAGATAAACATCTGAACCTGTTTGTGGAGAAGACCCCATCTCACCCCCAACTCCTGACCGCATGGCTTCCAGGCAAGGGGCTTTGCTGCTCTGTCTTTGGCAACATGGGCAGTACGCTGGTCCTTTAACATGTTCTTCTTAGCTCTATACTTTTCCACAGGACAGAGGAGAAATGAGGCTGCCTGCCGCTCTCCGGTGCTGAGAAACATAAGCCCGCCTGCTGCCTCACCAAACCTTGCCCTCCAGGTCACAGGGACCTGCCTGCCCCGGCTTTGGTGTAAGGGTTGAGAAAATGGGTAAATGTGCATGTGGAGGCAGTCTGCTCTGGGCATCTCCTTCTAGAATCCCAGAAAGAGACCTTAGCCCCGATGTTGTCCGTTTCCTCACCAGCACCCCTGCTCTCCTCCCTCTCCGGGCCTTTGCACTGATTGTCATAACCTGCTTCACATACGCATGCTTCACAAAGCAGTGTGTACTCTTGCTGTGAATGATGCTTTCAGTTCTATTCCATTGACTCGGTTGTGTCCTAATCAATAACTGGAGACAAACACACCAAAAAACAAAAACAAAAACAAAAAAAAAACCCAACCAAAAAACCCCAAACAACAACAACAAAACAAAACAAAAGGAAAAAGCACACAAAAACTTATCTTAATGTCACTTAATCAATTTTATGACCCATTCTCGAGTGTAAAAGACATAACCACAGGAAATTTGAAAATCATTTCCTATCCTAACATGACAGTTTGGTTTTGTTTTTATTTATTGTTGTTTTTTGTTTTTACATAGCAACTAGCAAGTAAAAATACTCAGCTTCAAACCTGAGAGCTTCTCCGTGGCCCTGTTCTAGGGCACAGCAAGGAAACTGAGGGTTCAACCAGGGAGGTGGAAGATACCATAGGAGCCTGGCTTGGGAGTAAATTATAATGGATGTGCTTCATATTTTGCAAAACATTATCCTCATTATCGGACCTTTTATTATCTCAGTATGAATAAGCAGTAAGAAAGGTAACATCTGCCAAAGGCTTAATCCCAATCCTGGCTCCTTTCTTTCTTCCTGTCTTTCTTTCTGTCTTCCTTCCTTCCTTCCTTCCTTCTTTCCTTCCTTCCTTCCTCCTTCTTTCTTTCTTTCTTTCTTTCTTTCTTTCTTTCTTTCTCTCTCTCTCTCTCTTCACAGCACACTGAAAAAACTCTTCTGTTCAGGTCTCTGTATTTAGACCTAATTATGGGCCAACAGTAACCAAGGATATACTATATAGTACTATACTATAAACTGTATACTACATACTATATGCTACATACTATATATTACATACTACAAAGTATAGAGTATCCTAGTATAAAGTAGATACACTCTTTATTCCCATCAAGAAACAAAATCTAGGAAGACTCAAACAAACCTATTTGAAATTGTCAGAGAACAACAATCTATCTCAACATGTCTTGTCTGACTTATCCAAGGACGGAGCGAGGCCTCCCAGTGAGCCTCCCAGGAGGCTCTGTGAGTCTCCTGGTCTTACACCTTCATACCGTGTCTCCCATTACATGGATATGGATGGGTAAAGTTAACAGGCCACATTAGGGAAGAGAGATGATTGAAGGTTTCGAAGCTATTATAATTTAGGATCTTAGAAGTCTTGTGAAAATATCTCTGGACCATTAGAACTGGGACATTACTTTACTGGCACATAGTAGTTCCAGGGGCTAATAAACTTTGCTACAACTCACCAGCCACATGTGCTCTCTCATTTTACACTCCCACACGTCCGTAGGGTACAGGCTAAATGAGATAATGCAGCCTAGAAGCTGGAATAATAGGTTTCAAGGGAAAAATTGATCCAGTCCATTTGTACCCCTGATTTGTTACAGGTACTTGTTTCCACAATGTGAAAAGGTACTATGGAATGAATAAAGGAATGGATGAATACATAAGTGGATACATAAATACACAGTCAATCAAGATGGGCATTGATACTATGAAATAATAGGAAATCCATAGAATGGTCTCTACTCCCAATTCTTGGCACAGAGCCCCTGGAACTCTTGGAATTTTTGTGAGTAAAAGGAATGTCTTTTGCTATAATAAGGCGACTCTTGGGATCCTGGATTGGTGCCAGCTGAGTGTCAAAATTGAATTGAATTGTAGGGTGCCCAGGTGGTGTCACAGAGAATTGCTTGGCGTGGGGAATAAACTCACCCATCAGAAGTGTTGTGTGTGCTGTAGTGAGCATAAAGGAAGATGGGGGAAGTGTTTTCTTTACAGGTATGTTAAAATAAAATTCATCAAGTGTGCTTACTGTGAAGGCCTTGGAGCCTTTTACATGCATTCTAAGTATTCAAAGAAAGGCTGAAATATATGGGTTCTTCAATATGGCGGATCATTTGTGCTTTTGCTATGGGTATTGCATGGAAAGCACACTCTGGAGAACAGTGATACAGACACAAGAGGATACACCGTAGCCACAATCACACAACTGTGACACTTCCCCAAGCTTTGCACAAAAAGATAGTCATCGCTTATTACATCATCTAGTCTGAATTATTTTAAATATTAGTCTATTGAATTGTAGCAATCATAACAAGTATATGTAATGCATTTTCTCTCATTCTCTATAAAAATTATTGAAAGTACTCTTCCCCTATCCCTTTGAAGGACAGTCCTTCTCTATCCCTCAAACACACTGATCAATCTTCTTTTCTTTCGATTAATCTTTTCTCCCCCAGTCTGCAAGCACATCTCATCATTGAATACTAACTCTCAAACCTGAAGATAAAATATTCTTTGATGAGTCTTTCCCTATAATTATTTGCAGGGTAATCTTTCATTTAAATATTAGCAAATTGTTGGCAGTCTCTTCGCATACCAATGCGCTCTTCATTGACAATTCTCTATGGTTGTATTCTTAGTGCAAGTTTTAAAGTAAATAATGCTGGCTTATGAGCTGACAAATCTGCTGTTGAAATACTTTCATTTTCTATCCACCAGCTGTCCTCTCTGAGAGGCAAGATGTAATGAGTCCCAGGAAGATGATTATAGAGTACCACCTATTCCATTAGGATATTTTATTTCTAAGCTTGAGACCAGCCAGTTGTGAGCTTAAATATTATATCACAGAGCTTTTGATTAGAATGGTTTTTTTTGTTATTCATTTTAAACTGCAGAGGTTCAAAATGTATTTCTAATTTAATTTTTTTCCCACTGAATAGCAGACATGACAGCAGCTACCATGTATCTTCAGAGTTTCTGGAAAAAAAAAAGTAGTTATTAACTTTGAGGACAAAGTGTGCTCCAGTGAGCAAGCAACCAAGAAAACTCTCTATGTGTTGGCAAATAAAATAGCATCATTTATTTTGCTGTTAACAAAGTCCTTTTGAATATCTGTGTAATGTTTGTAGATGTACAATGCGTTCCTGGCCCACAGAAAGTCCAGCAGGCAGTTGGTGCTTAATGATTGCCATTCTTTTCCCCAGCTCTATCTTGCACTGAGATTTTGGGCAAAACAGGTTGCAGGAGCTGTCTGATCCCAGTGACAGCTGAGGTGATGTCATGGCAACCGGAAGTGATGAGAGGGCACACTTTGACCATTAGCTCCACGGGATTCGGACAGGCAGGAGAGCCAATCGGATTAAGATGCTGGCAGCCCATTCAGAGAATAACAAAGCTCTAGCACTGCTTTGCTCTTAATGAGAATGGGGTACTTTTCTTTTATACTGAGCACAATAGTGTTTTGATTGTTGTAACTACTCAAATGGATAATGTTTGCAAAAGCAGACCTGCATTGAAAATATGCCGCCATAATTATCCTTTGTTTTCTTGCCCAAGGACTGTTACTCTCACAGTACTTGGCCCCCTGTGAATTTCTGCCTGCTTGTGCTGCTTGAATCTCCTTGCCCCTTCCTTCCTTCTTCACAAAACTCCAATCCCGGATAAAATAAACCGCTGTGTGCTTGTGCCAGAGTGGCTGAACATCGCTGGAGAAAATCGCACAGCCTAGAAGTTGGGTTTTGCTTTAATTTTGTGATTTCACACTTGTAATAGACTCTGCGAGCAGCTGGGAATACATATCACCCTGCTCCTGTGGTCTTGCTCTCCTGCTGTCTGAAATGCGTATTTCATAGCTCCTCTTTTCTCCCCAAACTTTCTAGGGTACTTATCCTTACACTCAACAGCTGCCCTAACTCTATGTCTTGGACACCAAAAGATATCACAGAAGAACACTTCATTTTTGGTGCATCTGGAGGATTTCCTTAAGGGTGGGTTGCAGGGTTGGTGACGCTCCATTATTTCATGCTATCTGCTAATTTCCTTTCCTCATCTGTTACCTTGCCTGTCAGGATCAACGCCCAGAGCTCTTCCAAGGGCACTTTGTCGATGTTGAGATGTGATCCATAATCCTTATTAATTATGGGTGCTGGCTGGGCTCATTATCCCGTTTTAACGCCCACCCCCATTTTCAGTTACTCTATTTTTGTCTCTGAGTCTAGGATTCAGGCAGAAGACCAGAAGAGAGAGAAGATGACTTGATAGCATGGTGCATCAAAATGGAGTCCACGACTTTAAAAGCAGAATTTGCAGGAGCTGAACTTAAACCAGGAGGATTGCAAAGATCCCAAGAAGTGTCATGGTGATAAAAATTTTACCCCCTGAGTTTTGTTTCTTGAGCTAGAAGTGATAGGTTTCAAAAAAACAACAGAGATCATAAATTATAAGCCATATGTACCCTGGATGCTTCTACAGATTATTATAAGAAATTATCTTCTTTAAACTTAAGACATTTCATTAAATATAGCCTTAGCTGACATCTGAGTTTTGTGACTTTTGCAGGATTAATTTAAAGGGATTAGATTACCATTGTTAAATTGTTGGTGTGGAAGTGTATAAAGCAATGAGATACCTCTTCCCTCCTAAACTCTGACTCACTGAGAGTAGAAATAATTCATTCATCTATGTATTCATCCTTATAAGAGGAAATACTTCTGGTGCCCCTACACTATTTTGTTTTTTATTTTTGAGAGAAAGAGACAATGTAGGTGGGGGAGAGGCTGAGAGAGGGAGACACAGAATGGGAAGCAGGCTTCAGACTCTGAGCTGTCAGCACAGACCCTGACGCAGGGCTCGAACTCACAAACCATGAGATCATGACCTGATCCAAAGTTATACGCTTAACCAACTGAGCCATCCAGGTGTCCCTTGTTTTTTCTTTTAATTCTAGTCTTTGATATGTAAGATATAATCAAAACAGATAAAATTTTGTTGTCATCAAAGAGCTCACATTCTATGGAAGGAGATATATAATAAACTCACATCTATGTGTGCTGGAAGATGCATTTGTGTGTACGTATTGTGGTGAATACCATGAAGAAAAATAAAACAGGCTCAGGAAAAGTTACTAAAAAGTGTCAGCAGTAAGAAACTATTCCCAGCAGAGACCTCATCAAGTAGGCCACATTTGATCAGAGACAAAAAGGAAAGGAGGGGGCAAGCCCCAGGCTATCGTAGTGTGCAGACACCGCGGAGGAAGCAGATTGAATGTGCTTGAGAGGCAACACAGGAGCAAGCAAGACTGCAGGAGAGCCATGGATAGGGTGAGCCAAGAAGGTGAGATCAAGGACAAGTACAGGCTGTAGATCCCCTGGGATGAGAAGGTATGAGAGAATTTTCGGAAGATACGTAACATGATCTGATTTGGAATTTAACTAGATTCCTACTCTGTCTGCCTTGTTGATGGTGGGGCTGGGGGGGGTATGGGTGTGGGGTAGGGGTTAGGGAGGAAACAGAGAGACCAGCTGGGAGGTGAGGGAGCCAATGCATTAAAAGGGAGAAAGAATGGGACAGAGTCAGGGTGATGACAGTGGAGCAAGTAAGACGTGGTCATGTAGCAGATATATTCAGACGTATTTAAAAGGGAGAATGAACAGAATTTGCTGGTAGATTGAATGTGGCTGGTAAAAGAAGGCCAAAAGTTTGAGTGATTAGTTGTGTAATTCACTGAAGAAGGGAAGACTGGAAAGGGCAGATCAGAGTAGGGGAAGGAAGAGTTCATGTTTGAATGATATTCAGAGATGTCTTGTAGATGGTTGGAAGATGGGCCAGGTAAGCAGTAGTGTTAATAAGTCTACGTATGTTTGAGGCATATTAGCTAGAGATGCTTAGCTGGTAGTTGAACTGTGACTCTAAAATTGGGATGGAGAGGGTGCTTGAGTGTCTCAGTCAGTTAAGCATCTGACTCGATTTCGGCTCAGGTCATGATTTCGGTATTTGTGGGCTTGAGCCCCGTGTCAGGCTGTGCTGACAGCATGGAGCCTGCTTGGGATTCTCTCTGTCTCTCTGCCCTTCTCCCATTCTTGTGCTCTCATTGTATCTGTCTCTCTCTCTCTCTCTCAAATAAATATATATATAAAAGATAAACTAAAATAAAATTAGGAGGGAAATGTGGTCCATAAATATAAATTTGGGAGTTTTCAGGATTCAAAAGATATCTCAAATCACAAAAGTGAACAATTCTAGCTATAGTTTTAAAAAAAATGAATGAGTGGAATCCCCAAGGAATGAGTCTACGCAAAGGTTCTGAGGCTGAGTCATACCAGCACTGGTGTGGGAGGGGACGTACATAGGTGAACGTGGCAGTGGGAGCATGTTTTGTTTCCTCAATACGATGAGTAGAACTTACTACCTAAGAGGGAAGATTGGAGGTGACACTGGAGGGTTTTGGGGAGAGAGCAAACTATAAGACACCTAGTTAGGAAAGTGGAAGTTTATGTAGACTGACAAAGTGATAGGTCAACAGTAGCAGTCATCTTGAGTGTAGAGATTATAGGATTGACATGAAACCACAAGGCTGATTCCAGTTTTCTTCAGCCACGTTCAGACTTACGGGTACTGGTGCAGAGTAGTATGAAGGCTTTCATTTCATTTCACTTGACACGTTCAGGGGAAAGAGGGTAGCATATAGAAACTTGGTTAAAAGAATGAGACGACTGATGGACTTCAGACTGTAAGTGGAAATATTAATGTAAGGTCATGAGCAGTGGGAGACACAAAAATGATGGGGTAGCATCAATGCAGTACAAGTTTCTGAGGGATTAAAGAATTGCTGGAATTGGATACCAGAGAATATAAAATCAGAAAATAGGAGTTTCTTGTTAGAAGATAGAAAGTATGGAAATCAGATTATAAAGGGTATGCAACTGGTTGGTAACAACAAGGTTTAGAGTATTGATTTGCATGATCTTTATTGAGGAGGTGGTTATACACTATCTTGGAAGCTCTATTAGCTATTAACAGAAGTAAAAAAATAAGTAAACAGACAATACGCAAGTATGTTAAATTCATGATGCCAAATCCAATAAAAAAATTACCAGACTCCCAGAGAAGCAGGGAAAAAGAGCCAGACCCAGACACAACACAGCTGATGTAATTAGTGGACATTGAAACTGTTGATATGAATAAATTCTGTATGTCCAAGATTCTAAAGAAAAGCATGAGGAATGTTATGGAAGATATAAAAACTATTAATGTTGCACTTTTAGAGACAAAAAAAATATACAATCTAAGATGAGAAAGACATGAGGTTGAGTTCATAGTAGATAACACATAATATAAAAAAGAAAAAAGAAAGATTTCATATAATTTTTTTAAAATTTCTGAGAGAGGGAGAGACAGTGTGAGCAGAGGAGGGTCAGAGAGACAAGGAGATACAGAATCTGAAGCAGGCTCCAGGCTCTGAGCTAGCTGTCAGCACAGAGCCCAACGTGGGGCTCGAACCCACAAACCGTGAGATCATGACCTGAGCCAAAGTCCGATGCTTAACTGACTGAGCCACCCTACTGAAATGTAAAATAGAGCAATAGGAACTATTCAAAATGAAATACAGAGGAAAAAAATTAAAAGAAATAATAAACACCAATGAAATATATGGATGATTCCAAGTAGCCTAATAAATGATCATTGGAGCCCACAAAGGAGAGAAAAAGGGTAGAAAATTATTGAGGGGAGGATGGGCTGAAGAATTTTTCAGAACAGAACAGAATACAGAAATAATCCCACTTATACATGGGCAATTGATTTCAACAAAAATACAAAGGCAAATCAATGAAGAAAAGATAGCTTTTTAAAATAAATTGTGTTGGGCGTGCCTGGGTGGCTCAGTCGGTGGGGTGTCTGACTTGGGTTCAGGTCATGATCTCATGGTTCCTGGGTTCAAGCCCCGCATCGGGCTCTTTGCTGACAACTAGCTCAGAGCCTGGAGCCTCTTTCGGATTCTGTCTCCCTCTCTCTTTGACCCTCCCCTGCTCACGCTGTCTCTCTCTCTTTCAGAAATAAATAAAACATTAAAAAGAATAAATAAAACAAATTGTATTGAAACCATTGACCATCCACCCATATACAAAAAGATAAAAAAGAAAAGAAAAATAAAAAAGAACTTTAACCCATATCATTCACATTTGCAAAATATAACTAAAAAATGGATGACAAATGTGAATGTAAAAATAAAAACAGACTTTTCAAAGAAAACAGAGAAAATATGACTGTGACTTTTGGTAAGGGAAAGATATTTTAGGAAGACCATTGAATGCATAAATCTCTACAAAGAAAGAATTATAATTTGAATTTCATCATAATTAAATATTTCTATTCCTCAGAACTCTTTGCTAATTAAAGAAAATTATAAGCCCGAGACTGATAGAAATATTTGTAAGACATATTTCTTAGAAAGCACTTGCACCTAGAATATATAAGGAACGCTCAAAACTAAATAAGAAAATAAAAATTCAGGGGCACCTTGGTGTCTTGGTCGGTTAAGCATTCGACTTTGGCTCAGGTTATGATCTCTCAGTTCCTGAGTTCAAGCCCCATGTCAGGCCCTGTGTTGACAGCTCAGAGCCCAGAGCCTGCTTTGGATTCTGTGTCACTCTCTATCCACCCCTCCCTCACTTTCGCTCACTCTCTTCTGTCTCTCTCTCTGTCTCTCTCTCTTTCTCAAAAATAAATTAAAAAAGAAAAGAAAAATTCAATTTAAAAAATTAGAAAAAGATCTAAATAGACACTTCACCCAAGAAGACAGAAGAAGAGTCGATAAGCACAGGAAAAAAATGTTCACCATCATTAATCAAGAATAACATTATTGTAAAGTACAATGACACATCTAATAGAAAAACTGAAAAAAACAAAAAAAACAAAAAAACCTCTGCACATACATGTCCATTGCTGGAGAAGATACGGAGAGACAGGAACGCACACACGTTGCTAGTAGGAATGCAAAATGGTGCCAACATTTTGGAAAATAGATCTTTATTTTCTTACAAAATTCAACAGCTATCATATGGTCTAGTGCTCCTAGTTACATGTATTTATCCTAGAGAAATGAAAACTTAAGTTTCCACAAAAAATCTATCTGCAAATATCTATAGCAGCTTGCACTATAATCACCAAAGCTGGAAAAAACGAATCTATTTGGGGTTTTCAAAGTGGTGAGTGGATATATAGACAGTGATATGTCCACACAATGGAATACAACTAAAGTAACAAACTATTTTTACAGAAAATAAAGACTTCTCAAGTGCATAGTATTAAGTGAAGGAAGCCAACGTTTCCATACCATATCGTTCCTTTGTATGACATTGTGGAAAAGGAAAAACGGCAGTGGTAAAAATGATCGGTGGTGTTAAGGTTTTGCAGGTACACAGAGAGACGGACAGCATAGGGGAATGATGGCACTTTGGGGTGACGGAAATGTTCTGTGGGTTGATTGTGGTGGTGGTTACAGAATTCATCAAAGGTGGTTACAGAATAAATCAAAGTTTATGAGCCATATACTCACCTTGTGCAAATTTTACCTGTATAGATCTAATTAAAATATTAGAACTCTGGGCACCTGAGTGGCTCAGTCAGTTGAGTGTCTGACTCTTGAGCTCAGCTCAGGTCATGATCTCACGGTTCATGGGATCGAGCCCTGTGTAGGACTCTGCACTGACAGAACTGATCTTGCCTGGAATTCTCTCTCTCTCTCTCTCTCTCTCTCCTTCTCTCTGCCTCTCCCCTGCTTTTATCCATGTTCTCTCCCTCTCTCTCTCAAAATAAATAAATATGTGGATATTACACTAACCAAGAAACATGTATACCATTAGTGATCGTTACAATGAGGCAGGTGGTAAAATCAATAAGGAACAGGGATTTGGGTGTATGTAGGCGGCTTGACCCAATAGAGTTAGTGTGGTAATATTTGACTCCATGAATTCCAAAACCTGGTGACTTTTTAGAGAGGAGGTTAAATGAAAGGAGTTGATATCAAAGCCTTGCAAATAACAATAAGGAAGGAGGGAAGTTCCTTGAGCTGCATGAAGGGTGTGGATGGGTAAATAGTTGTGGTTTCTAGATTTCAGAAGAAGCAGAGTTCTCTGCAGTGAACCAGAGCCCAGTAAGACAGGAACAGCAACAAAATTTAAGAAATGAGATAAAGAGAGAGAGAGAGAGAAGGAAGGAAGGAAGGAAGGAAAGAAGGAAGGAAGAAAAAAGGAAGGAAGGAAGGAAGAAAAAAGGAAAGAAATGTAAGAAATGAGATAAAAATATATACATATATATTCACATATATATGAGAATGTACTGGTGACTAAGTTTCAAAAGTTAGAATGGCAGTATTGAGGACACTGGTGAAGATTGAAAGAAAGCACAACAGGCGTGCCTTTGAGCCTTGGTAGAAGATGAAGGTAGAGGTCCCCTGTGAGAATGCAGAGCTCAGGACATCCCTCTCCCCTCGTGCTGATAATGCTGGCTTTATAGGAACAGGGAGGTCTTCCCAAGTTCTCATGGAGGTGTTTTGCAAATATCTCAAGTTAATTCTAGAATTTCTAACATCTGAATTCACTTAATATTTTTAAATGGATGGAGGCATAAAGGAAATGATAGGCATTAAAGAATCCTTTGTCTGATCACATTGCTTGATATTCAGTCTTGATTTTTAGAATCCATCCGTGTGTATGACAACAATCTTTTTAATAACGTAAAACTATAAATCTTCTTATTTACACATGCTTTATTCATGTTCACTCAACTGCCTTTGAGAGCCTACTCAGTGGCTGCTGCTTGACTCAGAAGAATTCACGGAAGCAAAGACCACTTCCGGATATAGAAAAGCTAGTTTCTTGCTCCTTTGCATTGCCTGGATTAATCCACTATAAGAGAGTGAAATTATGCAGGCTATAATCAAGCCAGCACCATCCCTTGATCTGGCTGCTTCGGGAGTTTGTTTACACCATCGAGTTTCTCTCACTGATAGAGTGCTTTCAGAAAGAGAGGTAATTCCGATGCAGGAGAGCCAAGGGCTGATATCCCGGTGTCCATTGTCAAGGGAGCTTGACCAAATAATCAGGTCTAGTTCCTATTATGACAACTTCAGGCCAGTTGGAAGCCTGTGTTGTTCACAACAGGTCCATGCCTTTCCCAATTTAAGCTGGAGAAGCTCATTTGCTGTCAGTGTAAGGCTATTCTCTTTGTCATTTATTTGTTTTTGCTTCTCCTGGGGTTCTTTCTCTGCCATGATTATATCCACCACCTTTCATGACTATGAGGCTCTTCAAAAATTAAACATTGATAACTGTTTTAAGGACAAAAAAGAAAGCTGTTTAGAGCTGACATGAAATTTTCTCTTGTTTCCTTCAAGCTTGTTTGTCAGGGAATGAAAAGCTGCAATTACTTGAACGTGATCATGGGTTTTCACACCAATGCTGAATGCACAATTACTCTTGGCTTTGGGAATGAGTCTGAAAATGGACACAGAGAAGTAATCAACTGGGTGTCTTGGGCAGAGAAAAGGAGCCTGATTCAGAAAGGGGCAGGGGGCAGAGGAAACGGAATTGCCCCCTACAGGACATTCACACGCAGTTTAACATTTCCAGAATTTCTTTCTGGTCCTTGTTTTCAGGTAATTAATTTTCAAATGATCAATCAGATCTGTTTTCCCTAACATTAGATTTCCACCATCTCAATCAGGAATGTGACAGAATCTGATGGGGTTTTTAATCGTTAGTGGCCTGGAGTGAAGTCTGAAAATTACAAACTGTGAGTATATTCTGGGGGTGAGAGATGACTCCCACAGTGTGATGTCAGGCACTGCTTTCAGCTTGGAGAAGCCTCAGGTAGATTTTCTTTCCTGGAAAACTCAGAGATACTAATCTCTAAAAATCACCGTATGGGGACACCTGGATGGCTCAGTCGGTTAAGCCTCCGACTATTAATTTTGGCTCAGGTCATGATCTCATGATTTGTGGGATGGAGCCTTACTTAAGATTCTCTGTCTCCTATCTCCCTTTCTCTCTGCCCCTCCCCTGCTTGCTCCTTCTGTCTCTCTCTGAAAAATAAATACTAAAAAAAATAAAAATAACAATCACTGTATGATTATTTGAAATGAAATGAAATAACATAAAAAATGGCCTTACATAGCACAAATTATGTCATGGGCCCCTGATTGGTGTCAATGGAGAGTTCCAACTTTAAAATAGGGCAGAACAGTGGCGCCTGGGTGGCTTAGTCGGTTAAGCGTCCGACTTTCGCTTAGGTCATGATCTCGCGGTTCGCGGGTTCGAGCCCCGCGTCGGGCTCTGTGCTGACTGCCAGCTCAGAGCCTGGAGCCTGTTTCAGTCTGTGACTCCTTCTCTCTCTGACCCTCCCCTGCTCACGCTCTCTCTCTCTCTCTCCTAAGAAATAAAAAAAAAAAAAATTAAAAAAAAAATAGGGCAGAACAAGGCTTGAATATACTCTACCACTTTACTGGCTGTGTGGCTCTATATAAGCCACTGAACTTTGCTGATCAAGAGCTGCTTCTTCAGTACATTGAGTTAATAATTCTTATTTTGCCAAGTTTTTATCAGTATTTGGAGAACAGTTATTGACCTTCAACATAAAACAGCCAGTATTTTACCAGCGTGGTGGGTTTATTTGGGAATAGGAGAGGAACCAGAAAAGCAAGCTATGGCAAATGATAGTTCCAGAGAACAAAGGAGAGGAACCTCTCTTTACAAAGGAAAAGGAGGGTGTTGGAAGGTGCTGGTTTAAAAGAAAGTCCACCACAGAAAAGGGAAAGTTCAGTCAGGGTGATGATAGTTTCTCATTGGCTCAGTTGAGGTATTTTCTTATTGGCTTGAGATTGTTCCGAGGAAAAACCTTTCCTTTTTTCTGCTGCAGCAAGGTATAGGTTGCTTCCTGCTGGGAATTCAATGGAATGCAGGACACATCCTTGCCAGGTGGGTCTCCAGTTGATGAAAAGTGACCCGCATGAGAACTCCCCCTTCTGGCAACAAAGGTAAGATGTTTGGCCAATGGATTTGGACTCCAGAACTGCTTTCCAGAGTTTCCCGATGATAACAGTCACTGAAACCTTGTGTTAAGATTACTAGATGCCAACGCCCTTCCTTAGAGAGCCTGATGCAACAATTCAGGGTGAGTTCCGAGGGTGCACACACTAGGTAAGTAAGATGAGGGAAAACATTCCAGGGAATGTGGGATTTTTGCGGGTGTCTGAAGGCTGATAGGACTTCTGGGGTGCAGTTATAGAAAGGAATTTCTAAGTAGAGGAAACTGACGGGGTATGTGCACAGAGTAGGAAGTCTGCAGGGCACGCTGTGGAAGACTGGACGGCTGGGTGATTAGAATGTAATCTGAAAATAGGAAGAGATGGGCAGAGAGTGGAATATAATATACCTGGCATAAAAATCTCACAGGTGTGAAAACCAGAACAGAGAGAGCCTTCACTGGGATCGNGTGATTAGAATGTAATCTGAAAATAGGAAGAGATGGGCAGAGAGTGGAATATAATATACCTGGCATAAAAATCTCACAGGTGTGAAAACCAGAACAGAGAGAACCTTCCCTGGGATCACTGCACCAGTTACACTGTCCTATAATTTCTTTTTTTGTTTGTTTTTTTAAATGTTTATTTATTTTTGAGAAAGAGATAGAATATGAGAGGCGAGCAGAGAGAGAGGGAGACACAGAATCGGAGGCAGGTTCCAGGCTCCGAGCTGTCAGCATAGAGCCCGACCTGGGACTCAAACTCACGAACCACGAGATCATGACCTGAGCCTAAGTCGGATGCTTAACCAACTGAGCCACCCAGGCGCCCCTGTCCTGTAATTTATTAAGCAATATAATCAGATGAGAGATAAACTCATCTTATCACATATACAGAGTCACATTTTGTCACATATACGGAGTCTCATTTCTGTATATGCACTCATTCCGCACACTTTTTTAGGAAACCCGTAAGAGAAGAAGGCAGTGCTTCTATTAGTGGGTCATGAATAGGAATGTCTATTTTGAACTCACAGATAATACTCCCCTGAAAGTCTGACCCAGCACACATCATAATTCTAAATGGTTTGTGTTTTTCTCTAAATATATGCACTTTCCCGCTCCCTGGGGCTTCAGTGTCAGCTTTCAGTAAATGGTACAAGAATCTATTTTGTTGGTGATTTAACTACAGGGATTCGTCCCTGCCTTCTTATTTAACTTCCACATTGAATTTAAATGTTTTATATATATATTTTTTCACCAGTAATCATAAGCCTGAGGCCAGTGAATGAATCTTGAGCAAAAGAATAAATGAGCTGGACTTTTTCCAGAACCTAATTCATTTCCTGTGAGCAAGTTGGGAGCCTAGGGGATTAACTGTTTTACGCCAGTAGATGGTTTTATGTTGCATAGATCTGCTTGGTATCAAAATTAATTTGAGAACAAGAGCAATTATCAATACATTTTTTGTTGTTGTGGATCCCACTCAACATAAGAAATGTTTTAGAAAATATATGGTGATAGAGTGTTGGAATATACCAGAAGACATCATCAGTTGGTGGGCTTTATCTCCTGACTGGCTTTCCTGCTTTTAAATCGCTCTCCTCCCCGTCTCTCTTCAAAGAGACATTATTTTTTTTTTAGAGAAGTTTTAGTTCACAACAAAATTGAGCAGGAGATAGTTTCCATATACCCTTTCCCTTCCCCCCTCCACACGCATAACCTTCCTCAATGTCAACATCCCCAACCAGAATAGTACATTTATTACAATGGGTCAACCTATACTGACACATCATGATCACTCAAAGTCCCTAGTTTACCTTAGATCTTGCTTTAGTATTGTGCATTCTATGAGTTTGGACACATTTATAACGACGTGTATCCACCATTACAGTATCATACACAGTATTTTCACTGCCCTGAAAATCCTGTGTTCTGCTTGTTCATTCTCTCTGGCTAACCCCTGACAACTACTGAGCTCTTTACAGTCTCTTATTATCCCCAACTTAGATTTTAGGAAAAAAAGGTTAACTTGCCCAAATTCCCACAGGCTTTTCTCACATCAAAGCCAGAATTCTTTCTGGACAGCCCACTGTTTTCCATCCAGGATAACCCCTAAACCCAGGGAACCGACTTATATAACTTCTCATAACTTGTAAGTTCTTATACCTTCTCCTGTCTACTGCCACCATCTCCTTCCTTACCCCAGTGAAGTGGTTCAGGCCAGGAGCAGGGTATTTGGTGGGTGGAATGAGGAAATATAAAGGTTTTATTGACAACATCTCCAAAACCATATTTGAGTAAGTGCTCATGGTTATATAAATATAAGCATGTTTACAGTTATCATGGAAGATTTTGATCTCAGAGCTTTCAAGGGACCTGTGGGCGATACATACTGTGGCTAAGGGGTGGAGACAGACCTGGCCGCTCCGGGCTGGCTCTGGGATTTTTGTTTTGTTTTCTTTTCTTTAGGGGAGACAGAGTTGGGCTTTGAGTGGAGTCTGAGAATCCAAAAGCCCACAGCATGAAGCGATGTGCCAGACCTGTGTTACACTGCTGCACGGCCATAGATTCAGAAGCATGGCGCTCTGAGACAATACAGTGGTGTTCTTTCTGTAATGACATTCAAAAATCCCAGCATTGAGGGGCACCTGGGTGGCTTAGTCGGTTAAGCGTCCGACTTTCGCTTAGGTCATGATCTCGCAGTTCGTGGGTTCGAGCCCCGCGTCGGGCTCTGTGCTGACTGCCAGCTCAGAGCCTGGAGCCTGTTTCAGTCTGTGACTCCCTCTCTCTCTGACCCTCCCCTGCTCACGCTGTCTCTCTCTCTCTCTCTTCTAGAAATTAATAAAACATTTAAAAAAAAATCCCAGCATTGAGTCAGAGGGGAGGCATGTACTGGTTTTCCCTGTTACTAGCTGTAAGTCACTTGAGCATACTAATCCTTCCTTCCTTTCTCCCTCCCTCCTTCCATCTTTTTCTTCCTTCCTTCCTTTCCTCATTCCTTCCTTCCTTCTCCTCTCCCCACCACCCCCCAACTTTCTTTCCACTAAGTACATGCTCCGAAGGAATAGAAGCCACAAGTGTCTTTTTAGCTGCTGTGTTAGTTCAGGGCATCCATGAAGCAAATGCCATACAAGTTTAAATATATGAAGACTTTCTTCAGGGAAATGCCTGTAAGGTAATAGGGAGATGCGCCAGACAGTGACACCAGTCTGACTCCCGCTGAAGAAGAGAGGAGAGAGGAGTCAGTGAGAACATCCCAGGCTTTGGTGTAGTCTAAGGAAAGTTCAACAAAGCCATCATGTCCTTGAGCCAGAGTTTGCTGACGGATGGTGCCCAGGTCTCCCAGAACTGGGTCTGTGTTACTGGCCACAGTGTACACACATCACTGGTGGAGAGCAGCTGTGAGATGGGTGGCCTGTGAGAAAACAAAGTTTTTCCTTGGAGTGGAAATCTGCCAGGTACTATCTGTGCAGGCCGATCTAACTGCCTTTTATAATTTTTTAATGTTTATTTTTGAGAGACAGAGATACAGAGTGTGAGCAGGGGAGGAACAGAGAGAGAGAGAGACAGAGAGAAGGAGTCTGAGCAGGCTCTAGGCTCTGAGCTGTCAGCACAAAGCCTGATGCAGGGCTCAAACCCACAAACCGGGAATGATGACCTGAGCCGAAGTCTGATGCTTAACCGACTGAGCCACCCAGGAGCCCCCTAACTGCCTTTTACTCAAGAACAAGACCAATTTTTGACATCCCATTGGTGCTCAACAAATGGTTTTACTTTTTCCCCCAAGAGAGTGGGCTTGGAGAAACAACTCAGTGATAAGCAAGATCTCATCTTGCCCTCAAGTAGATTACTATCTAATGATAGCTGGACACATAAAGCATTACATTTAGAAAGCAGAGCAAAGGTTAACTTCCCCACAGAGGGCACTGAGAGTCATTGATGGCAACCGGACATCCCCAAAACACATCAGAGAAGCTTTTTAATGTCTCAGTTTCTTTTGGTTGGTTGAGATTGGAGGAAGCTGTGTCCTAACATAATGTCTGTTAGCCTTGAGTCTGTTAGTCCAAGGAGGAGATAACTATTCATTTTTCAATGAATCAGCATGTTAAAAAGGGACACCTCATATATATTAAATGTGTAAGAATATATCATTGCATCTATAGAAAGAAGTACTTTTCTAATGGCTTTCGGATCATTTTAAGGAAATATGGTAGATGAGATCCCATCAAGTATGTGAACTATGTTTGTCACCATGAATAAGAAGTCAAAAGCACATATCCAAAAAGTCCAGGAGGACTCAGGAGTAATAAGAACCAAAAAGAAGTACATTCTGGATAGCTAAAATAAAAAGCAATATTGCTCAAAATTGGAAAAGAACCAAAGAAGGACTTCTAATCACATTTTATCTAAGTAGAATTCCATTTTTCAAGAGCATAATAGAAGGTAATGAAAAGCACTCATAGCAAAGAGGAGGGAAAAAGTGTAACTCATTAGTCTGCTCTACACTGCCGCGTATTATTACTGGTAACTTTTTCCCTGTGGTTAGCAGATGTATTTCAGTACCAGATGGCCACGACTGTTCCTTCTCCTTCCGAGCTCAGGTTCCAAAGGCTCCCTCTGTCCCAGAAGCCCCTTTCTCACAGAGGGCACTGCCCATGGACATCACCAGTGCAATCCCAGCTGCACCCCCTTCTCCATGACGGGGCAGTGAACAGCCCTTCCTTATGCTTGCCATAGCTGCAAATTAAGGTCACATGTGACTAGACCTGATATATTCACTCCATCATAAAAATCACTTAACCTCATCCTACTCTCTTCGTGATGTTCTGTTAGGTGATTTAGTGGGGAGAATACCAGAGACTGACTTCAGTCTTCAGACTGGGCATTATGCAGCCCTGGGGAACAGTGGGCCATGTGGATTATATGTGCTGGGGTCCTGGTATGTTTACACCATGGATCATACTAAAACAAACTCCGAAGGAGACCCTCACAAAAAGCAATCATTTTCAGAATTTGAAAAACCAAAACTTAATGATCGTGTCCACCATTATTCACAGAATATATGAAAATATGCTTCTGCGTAAGTCAGTTCAGTTGTGAGTGCCAGTTCTTGGAAAGAAAGAGGCAGATATATTACCAGAAATGACAGTGTGTTTCTGTAAATGAATGAAGAACAGAAGCTTACAGAGTATCGAAGAGTGTAAGGTGCAAGGTGAAGGCGCTCATTTATTCAACAAATATTCCACACTTCCTACCAAGTGCTGGACTCAAAGCATCCAGATGGAAAGATGACTAAACCGTCTTGGCACACTCTCTTGGACTTAGGTAGTGATGTTCCAGAACACAGCATCCCCAAAGACTGAATAAGAAATGCTTGCATTGCAGAGAGTCAGTAAGTTACAGCTGTAGGAAGGTTCATGATGCTTGTAGGAGTATCACAAGTCTTTATTTGTTTAAGTGGCCCTTCTTAAATGTCTATGAAACCACTTTTAAAAAAAATAAGTTTATTTCTGAAAGAGAGAGAGAGTGCAAGGGAGGCAGAGAGAGAGGGGACTAAGGACATGAAGCAGGCTGCGTGCTGACAGCCCCGACATGGGACTTGAACTCAAAACCCTGAGATCATGACCTGAACTGAAGTATGACCTTAACTGACTGAGCCACCCACGCTCCCCGAAAACCACTTTTGTTATAATTAGTGTCAGTAATGCATATTCCTTCTAAGCTGACCGGGGATCTGCAGACTGAGTTTGTGTTCCATTTTTCACTTGTTTCAGACCTCACAGCAGCCTCATAAGGGGAACCCATGTCCCTGTACTTCTAGATCCTATGTCTGCCTGGAGATTTCCACTGTATGCACCTGTCACTCCATATGAGGGCTTTCTCCAGCTGTGTGTTTGTGTGTGTATGTGTGTGTGTGTGTGTGTGTGTGTGTGTGTGAGAGAGAGAGAGAGAGAGAGACAGAGAGACAGAGAGAGAGAGAGACAGAGAGGGAGAGAGAGAGATACATGCTGTTTGGCCTGCTTGTGGGTAGGGAGGTGGGGAAGGTCAGAAGCTCTGGCAGTCAGCGTCTCCTGGAGCAGCCTGCAGTCAGTGACGGCCTGCATTGGTAGAGAAATACCCCAGCTCCTCCCCTCTCTGGTGGGACAATACTGGAGTGCGTCACATATAACTTCCTGCATGTCCTGGGAGGGCTGGATCCTGATTACACCAGATGTTCCCTGCTCGTTAACACACCCTCCCCCGACTGGCTCCCTGGCTTGCCTAGCTTCCCACTCCGCCACTGGTGTATCCTGAAAATATCCCACAAATAAGCAGCTTGCAATCACATCCCTGACTTAGTACTTCTTGGAGGAAGCTCAGCCTAAGGCATCTGGTGTCCAAGGCAAGTAGTGCCACACTCACATTAGACACGGAATGTGGGCACAGGACCATTGAGCGACTAGTTTGAGACCACACATTTAATAGAGGCAGAGTCTTTATGTGAAGAGAAGAAAAACAGAGATTGGTCAGAGGGCTTGGAATGAACAGAGTTCAGGAACCCCAACAAGGACATCATTTCTGAAAGAGTGGTTGTATCTCAAGGAGACAAGACTATGTGCCCTCCAGGCAGCGATAACAGTGAGATCCAGTGAGTCAAGGATGGAGGTAACAGAGGGATCTGGTGGGATCATGGATGGAGGTAACAGTGGGATCCAGTGGGATCAGGGATGGAGGAAGAAACTCTCCAAGCATGGTTTGGTCCATAGACGTGAACAAGGTACTGCTACCTAAAAAATAACCCCCACATATCATATCTACAGGCTGTACTCTGCCTCTGTGGCTGCAGAGACAAAGAGAACCTTGGGAATGGCAATGTCTTAAGATGATCCTGGTCATGTTCTACATAAGGATCTAACTCTTGTAATTGACGGTATCAGAAAAAGCAAAACAAAAACAAAAACCAAACCGTGTACAGTATTAAAACACAGATATTACAAGAAACGAAAATATGAAAACATCAGGATGCCTGGGACACTCAGCTGGTTAAGCTTCTGATTGGATTTCAGCTCAGGTTATGATCTCACACTTGTGAGAGTTTTGTGAGTTCGAACCCCACATCAGGCTGTGCACTGATCCTGCAGAGCCTGTTTAGGATTCTCTCTCTCTCTGTCCCTCCCCTGCTCATGCTCTCTTTGTCTCTCTCAAAATAATAAAAAAAAGACTTTAAATATATATATATGAAAAGTTAAACAAAACTTACTAACAGATGGAGAACAATCAGCATAAAAAGCAAATTCATGTTATGGGAAAAGATTCTCTGGTTTCATGTATGTTTAATATGTTTGTCTATAACATCAGGAGCTTAAGGACCATTAACTTGGATTTAAAATTCTGGTGTGGTGTATTAGCTATCTATTTCCGTGTAATAAAATAACCCAGAACCCGGTGGCATAAAACATCAGCACACATTTAAGACCTCACACAGTTCCCCTGGTCAGGAGAAAAGCCAGAATTGAGAGCTTCCCTCATGTTCATTTTTATGAATGTTGTGGATTAAAAAAATTTTTTTAATGTTTATTTATTTTTTGAGAGAGAGAGAGAGATAGTGGGAGTGAAGAAGGGGCAGAGAAAGAGGGAGACACAGAATCTGAAGCAGGCTCTAGGCTCTGAGCTGTCAGCACAGAGCCCAATGCTGAGCTCAAACCCATGAATTGTGAGATCATGACCTGAGCCAAAGTCAGCCACTTAACTGACTGAGCCACCCAGGCATCCCTATATGCTATTGATTTTGACTAGGTAACTTTACTCAAAGTATAAAAAGCAATTTCATTTTCCTTAAAAGTGAGGGATCACAGCACCTGGGTGGCTCAGGTGGTTTATCATCAGACTCTTGAATTCAGGTCAGGTTATGATCTCACAGTTCATGAGATCAAGCCCTGCATTGGGCTCTGCACTGACAGTTAGGAGTAGCCTGCTTAGGATTCTCCGTCTCCCTCTCTCTCTGTCCATCTTCCTCTCTCTCTCTCTGTCTCTCTGTCTCTCTTTCTCTCCCTATATTTCAAAAATAAATAAATAAACATTAAAAAAAAAAGTGATGGATCAATCACATCCTTTCTCCCCAAGGCCCTGTCATGACCCAGGCTCCTTGACTAGGCAGCTGATTTTAACAGCCAACCTTTATAGCACAAGGACACTGTTCTTAATGCTTCATATTAGGTAAGGTACTTAGTCTCCTCTTCCTTGTGAGATAGGTTCTAGTTATTATTGTCCCTTTAACTGTGAGGCAATTAAGTTACAGAGGAATCAAGTAAGTTATGTACCTAGTGATATACACTCATAGAAGGAACACATGGATTCGAACCCAGACTTTCTATTTTTTTTATTTAAGAAATGTTATTTTTATTTTTGAAAGAGAGAGGGGGAGGGACAGAGATAGAGGGAGACAGAGGATCCCAAGCAGGCTCTGAGCTGACATCAGAGAGCCCAATACAGAGCTCTAACTCACAAACCATGAGATCATGACCTGAGCCAAAGCCGGATGTTCAAACAAATGAGCTACCCAGGTGCCCTTGAACCCAGGCCTTCTAGACCCAAAGCTTTCACCCCAATGATTCCAAGGCAAACAAGTGCTATAGATATAAACCCTTGCTCAATTGCTAGTATTTACAGAGCAGAACCCCCCTCCCATACCCCCATTTAAGCAACTCTCCCAGGTTGTGCTCAGCCAGAGACTGATGTTGCTGGATTCTCATGAAATTCACCCACTTTGCTCTGGGAAAGGTGTTCTTGTCTACAGATCTTTGGTGGGATTTTCATGGGATAGAGGGAGATATGAAGTATCTCTTCTGATAGTTATTCATTTAGGGAGAATGTGGTCCCTAGAAGGTATTTATCTTAGTCCGTTGTCATTTCCAATCGATTCATGATGCAGGGGGTGAGCTGTGGGCTGTTCAATCGATGCCAATTACCACTGAGTGCCCACGTAGAGGTTCAATTGTCCAGAATGCTGTACCAGCCTCAATTTATAGCCTCGATGCTGGAGAAAATCTGAAATTCTCTTTCAGCGCTGTCACCCTTAATTATAATATTTCAGAGGCATTAGAGATAATGGAACCCGTGTCTTTCACATGAAATTGTTGAGTACAAGACAAGTCTGCCGGTTTTCCTAGGCCCCAGGCAAACGGGAGCCTGGCAGCACATTCTCAGGCGTCCACAGGACAGATGCATGCTTAGACAAAGGGCCCAGCAGACATGCTGGGGTGAAACGCCCAGGCCCTGTTTGATGGGAGAGGAAAGACAGACACCGTTGAATGCACAGATACTCACACACCATGATGGTACGTAAAGAAGATGTGCTCACATTTTTAATGAACACTGTTTTGGGCATAGGTGCCCCTGAATTTTTGTATGGGAGTATGAAGATGTTTTGTTTTGCTTTGTTTTAATTTGTTTTTCTAGAAAATCGGCACTGACTTTGCAAAAGATGCTTTAGGGGAAAGTGTTAACTTTGTCTAGAAGATGGTCTCTTGTGCTTCAAATGGCCTGTCCCTCCCTCCGAGCCCCAAGCCTCACTGGGTCAATTCTTGCTGTTCCTTAAAGACATATCCGGTCATTATCTCACCCAGATCCCATCCCCCCTGGAGCCCCATAGTCTCACTGAACCTCTTCATTGCACTGCTGAGCCTGGTGTCTTCCTCTCCCATAAGATTCTTATTCTAATCTCCTCCCTAGGATTCAGGAAAGGAGATTTCTCTGAGGGAGATTTAGGAAGAAATTGGCGGATTCCTCCAGGAGGTGAGGTTGCAGGAGGGAAGAAAGGGGGTGAGGAGGAAAGAGATCAGATTGGTGGAGGAGAAGAAACCGTGATGTGCAGATGTGCAGTCTCTGAGCCAAATCAAAGATCCCAAAAGAAGAAACTCCAAGGGGAATGTGGTCAGAAAGGATTGATGAGCACAAGAATATCTTAAAATTTAATATAAACTTGTGCTTTCTCTATCCTCTGTTTCCTTTTGTGTTGGATTCGTTTGTTTAAGGTCCATGTTGTGTCCTTCCCAATTCCTTAGCACAGTTTAGGATAGGCCTGGAGGCTGTGCTTCGTGCGTTTTTGAAAAACCAGTGGAATGCTGCGTTTGATTCCCTGTCTGTGGTGAGGGACAGACATAGCAGGGGTCAACCAAAGGCCCTGGAGGGAGAGAATCTGTGGGTTGTCAGCCTTGGACATTCCCGGCAGTCTCAGGAAGGCTTCGAATGCTATGAAACACAGAGAGAGAAATATTACCCACAGGTCAATGGCTCTGCAAATCTCAGCCGATGATCCAGATTCTACAAGCAAGTGTGAAAAGCCTGAACTTGGGCTTTGAAAGTAGTCAGACCAACAGTTTATTTTGTTCAGAATCGTCTCCTTACTAAATGTGTGAGTTCGAATAGATCACATAACCATCTGAGGCTGTGCATGCTTGTCTGCATGTGGGCACATTAAAAACTCACTCTCGGGTCCCTTGTGATGAAGGATTGAGAGATGCATGTGGCTGGCAATAATTGTCTATCAGTGATTTTTTAAATTATTATTATTGGTCCAAGGTGTGTAAGAAAGAACAAAATTATTTAGAGAACTAAGAATCGCTCTCCACAGCCCAGTTTTCCTGACTGTTACTTTTGANGGGGCTTTGTCAGATGCTTTCATATAAAATGAGGTTCTGTTATCCTAAGGAATACTTAATTTCTCTGTGGGGAGAAACTCCATGCACAGATGATGGAACAAGAAAAAAGGGATTTGAATAAACTCTAAAATGAGTAGAAATTCTATTAACTGTCCTAGACAATGAAAGAAGAAAAGAGGGAGCATGCTTAAGAAAGGAGCCCCCCACAAAGATGGAATTGCAATTTTCAGTGAATTTCCATGCCCAAAGCTTATATTTTTCAAACTGTATGATTTCTGAGATGTGGTGACTGGCATGACTCATTCTCTTGTTTTATTAAAGAGCAGAATCTTTTATATTTCTCTTGAGTGTGGATCAGTTTTTAGTTTCCCGAAGAAATGGAAAGCATAGGAATTCAAATTCTATCCATTTAACTCTATGGGCATAAAAACTACCATTAAGGGCTGAATTGCGCCCCACCCCCATTCCTTGCCTCCGAAGTTCATATGCTAAAGTCCGGACCCCAGTACCTCAGCAGGTGTACTTGGAAATAAGGTCTTTACAGAAGGAATTCAATTAAAATGGGGCCTTTAGGGAAACTGGGTTAGAGGTGTGGTCACTACTAAGCCAGGGGAGTAGTGGGGGACCCTCTTCTCTTGGGCCTCAGAAGGAACCAATCTGCTGACAGCTTGATCTCCAACTCCTGGTCTCCAGAACTGGGAAAAAAATAAATTTCTGTTATGCCCCCAGGCTCTGGCGCTTTGGGCAGCTTCCTTAATCAAACTCATACAGCCAGCAAGCATCGCAAATGTACCCTTTTCCAGCTCTCTCAACTCCAGGAAAAAGTAAGTGGAAAGAAGAATGCGTAGGTATCTTGTCCTCTCTGAGTCTTGCTTTCGTCCAGCCTTCATTATATGATGCTTTTTGTCAAAGAGAAACTTTAATACATCTGTCAATGGACATTTTTGTAATAAATCTTGCACTTGAATGGTGAACCTTCTGAGTTGCCTCCTGGTTTGCTGAAGAAGTGTCTGCGTACGTGCACACGTGTGAATATGGAATTTGTATAGATTCACAAGGTTTTGTCAACGTGAGAGCAAAAGGCCTGGCGTAAATTCAGCAAACTCTGATCCTTCTTCCCAGGTGTGAGATATACTGATGGTATTGATCTGTGCAGTGGGAAAATAAAACCTACCTCTCAACTGTTGTGAGAGTTAATGGAATTACGTACCTGAGACATCTGATTCACTGCCTGCCCATGGTATGACATCAGTGGCTCTGATTTTCCTTAGGATGCTTTGCAACAGCACCATGGGGCCTAGCAGAGTCCTTATTCTTGGCCTGTGTCTGTCCTGATTTGCTGCCCGCTGTCTCTTTCAAGCTCATGTTCACCATGCATTTACCATTCCAAGCAGTAGGATAGCTATGAGTATCTCAAAGGACTTCTTCATGGCACTCCCTTCAAAGAGCTTAGAAAGACTGAAGGGTTCTAGAGTCAGTGTCAGGGTATAATAAGGACATGAAGGGATTTGCTTTATAATCTGACGCGAATGCAGTAACGTTAGTGAATTCACTTCATTCACTGGCTTTGAAATCCAGTGATTCCACAGGCACAAAACATTTTGTGGAAGATTGTGCTGTGATTTTTAACTAAAGGTTTCATATCAGAGAAAGGTATTAGTCGTTAACAGTGTTTAATGTTGATCAGTGAAGCAAGGATTCGATTCATAAATTTCAACCCTAAATGTAAAGATGCCTCTTGAATAGACAAGAAGAGAGAAGAACATTTAAACGCAATCCCTTTCCCATGTGCTGACTCATTAATTCTAACAGAAGATGCCTCTTTTGATTAGGCAAGTCATTCTTAGACAATGAAGACAGCGACAGTGTCTCCTGAAAGCTTTTGGGATGCGTCTGTAGAGAACAAACATATAGTATGTTTTGCACATTTCTCTGGGGTTTGCAGGACAGACTTTAAAGAAATATAAACTTTGATAGATGCAGTCTTCATTTTGATTGTTGGTAAGCTGTTAATTTCATCTGTTTGATTATTTTCCTCATTCAGACATCCATTTTTTCATCCATCCTTGATAAGCGATGTTCGAGTATTATATTGTGTTTTGGTTAAAAAAAAAAATTCATAAATACTGCGTAAAATCTGCCCACAAAAACTTCAGGTTGATAGGAGGGTTACATGTGTTGAACAATGAGAATCTATCATGGCAGAGTCCCACAGCAGCACCAAGTACAAAATCAAACAAAGGAAACAAAATAAGACTGAAGAGTAAGGGTGGGGATGGAAGCATGAATCACTCCTGCCCATGGATGCTAGGGGAGGATTCACATGCTCAGGACTCTGACAGGTGATAAAGCATCATCTGAGTTTTAGAGAAAAGATGTGGCATATATACAGGTCCATTTATTTTAAAGACAATAGAAATAGGAAATACATTTGATAATAGTCTAATTTGGGACAATCTGTCTTTGAGGCTCTGGGGATGACAGAGAGGAACAGCTTGCCTTTCCTCTATTCAGGCGGCTTATAGTTCTGGGAATCATCCACATGTATGCTGAGTGTTCCCTCTGTCACGGCCAGCCCGTACCGTGATATTAATTGGGCATTTTCTAGTGTTATAAATGAAGCCTTTTGTTAAGCCCCTATTTTTAATTGATGCTCTGAGACTTTATTGTATTGTCCTTTGCCAGACCTTATTAAAATTATTTTAGCACAAATTATAGATTAACAGAAAATTCTGAAGATAGTACAAAAAGTTCCCATATACTCTGCACATAGTTTCCCCTATTCCTAACATTTTACAGTTTATTTGTTGCAATTTATGAAAAGATATGGGTACATTATTATTATGTGAAGTTTATCATTTATTCAGATTTCTTTAGTTTTCACCTAATATCCATTTTCTGTTCTAGGAACCCCTCAAGGATATCAAATTATATTTAGCTACATGTCTCCTTGGACTCCTCTTGACTGTAACAGTTTTTTAGGCTTTCCTTATTTTTGATGACCTTGACAGTTTTGAGGACTGCCCGTCAAGTACTTTGTAGAAGGCTACTTAACTAGAATTTGTCTGATGCTTTTCTCATAATTAATTATGGGTTTGGGGGGAGGAAGACCACAGAGATAAAATGTCCTTTTCATCACATCATATTAATGGCACAAATTATCAACATGACCTATCAACTTGACCTTGCTCCCATTGGCTGAGGTCTTTATCAGGTTTCTCCACTGTAAAGTTACCCACTTCTCTCCCTTTCACACTGTACTCTTTGGAAGGAAGTCACTATACACAGCTCACATTTTAGGAGTGAGGGGTTATTCTCCACCTCCTTATGAGTAAAGTAAATAAACAAATTATTTGTACTTCTGAATGGGAGATGTGTCTGTTTTCCTCCATTTAATTATTTATTGAGTCACTTATTTACATCAGTTTAGCCTCAGAGATATTGATTTTATACTTTGGTTTATAATCCAATAATTTCTTTTGGTGCTGAGATTGGTACAGTTTTGGCCATTGGGGGTCTTTTACTGAGCTCCAGAGCCCCCTTCACAGAAATTGCCCTGCATATCAGTGTTAGTATTATTTTACTTTTTTGACACTTACTTTCTGGCATGATAAATGCTTCTCCCTCTATGTATTTTTATGCTTTCTCCATAGATGTGGAAATTGGGGCTCTGAGAGACTTAGTGATACGATAGAATATCCTCATTATTGAGTAAGTGATCCATGTTTCAGTGTGAAGCCTGTTTGGTTTCAGAATCTCCATGTTTTGCCACTATAATACCCCACCTGTGAAAGACCATCTGGTAAGTTCTTCTGCCTAAACATTTTGAAAAAGAACTGAACAATAGTTTTGATTCCAGAGAGTCTATAATGTAGTCAGCCCTATAATTTTGAACATCACACTATTTTAGGTATTTTATGTTCCTTGATAGTAATTTATTCATTCAGTACATATGTGGGAGCACCTACCATTGCTCCCATGTTCTCTTGGAAGCTAGGATAGATCCGAAGGTGAGTGCAAGTGGAGACAGTCAAGGACTCTCTCCTGACCCTTCAAAGACTAGGCTTGTGTGACTATAATTGGGCAATCACACAAAGATTTGAGGATTACAAATGTGTGATAACCCTTCTGGACATCAGAGGTCCAAAATCAGCTTGACTGGGCTAAAATCCCAGTACGCATCTACTAGGGTTACCATAACAAAACACTACAGACAGAGCTATTGAAACAACAGAATTTATTTTCTCCAAGTCTGAAAGCTGGGAGTACACAATCAAGATGTCAAGAAATTCAGTTTTTGATGAAGTGCCTTTTCCTGGCTTATAGAGGGCCATATTTGTGCTATGTCCTCAGATGCCTGTCTTCTGTGTATACATGAGGGGAGAGAGAAAGAGAGATCTGGTGTCCCTTAGCCTTCTTATAAGGACACCAGTACCTTTCAGATCAAGGTCCATTCAGTGACTTCATTTAACCTCCTTAAAGGCCCCATCTCCCAATGCAGTCACAGNGGGGGGGGGGGGGGGGGGGGGGGGCCAGCAGGGCTTCTACATGTGAGATTTGGGGCTACACAATTCAGTTCATAACAGACACTTAGGTTTGGAGAATAGAACTAAGCCTAGGGCTTGAATAACTAGAGGCCCCAGCTACTTTAGAGATTTGCAAGGTACCAGACAAAAGTTGACTAAAAATGCTTGCCACTGGTTAGAAGTGGGCTGGTTGTGAGTGTCCGGGGGAGCGGCCTGCAAGCAGGTCACAGACCTGAAGATTCTGCTGTAGATCATCAAAACTCCAACCGAAACCAGAACCCAAACAAATTAGGTTGCTCCCATATCCTGCAGGGCAACAGATGATGTCTGAGGCACAGTGTGAAACACACACGGGGGTGGGGTGGGGTGGGGGGATAAGTACCCACAACATTTTAATTATCCTTCCTTACACTGAATGCTATAAATGTCTCCTGTTGTGATTGTGTTATAAGGCTTTTATCCTCTAAAGAAAAGAAAAGCCATCTGAATATGGTGCACGTTCCTTAGAACAGAGCCTATGTCTTGGAGATGGCATTACCATCCTTGAAATCACTCCATCTTCTACTTTAAAGCAATTTAAAAACTCAGATCTAGTAAAAAGCAAAGAGCCTCTTCGAAAGTCTTTAATAATAGTACACCCCTGAGGAGGTGTAGTGGGTGGTAGAATAGAAACAGAACAGCACTGGAAACAGAAACCTTAAATGGAGTTCAGCAACCTCCTCGGACCATGACTCTTGTTTAAACTGTTTGAGCCTCAGTCTCTGCATCTGTACAATGGCAATGTCCAGTTTATAAGTTGGCAAGTCCGTGCTGGTAATTCTATGAGATTCTGTCCTCCAAGCTTTTGGCAAACCTCGTGTCATGTGTAAAGCAGAAGCCCTAAAATGTCCTTCTGAAAGAAACACTTTCTTTGAACTTGGCCAAGCTGAAGAGGAGAATAGATTTGGAGTCCTAGGGTATGACTATTGGGAGAGGTGAAGGCTTGAGGTCAGACATAGAATTAATCCTTAGCCATTTCTTACTGGTGATGGTTTGGCATTTCTCTTCATCTCACTAACCATTAATCTGTTAACATGGGTTTTCTTTACATGACGTTACAAATATATTCTTCTCTGACTAATATGAGAATTATATACAAATACATATGGACCGGGACAGAGTAACTTCAAGAAACGGTAGTTTGGTTTCCTTCTTTCCTCTTATGTGTGGCTTAGCCACGGCATATGAGGCCCCATGACTCTGGGATGACAGAAACATTCATGTTCTTTTATCAACTCGGTATTCTTAGCTCCAGAGTCAGTAACTCAGGTGAGCATGAACCTACAGGTGAGACCCCATTGATATGCAATTAGGGAATCTAGGAAAGTCCAGGGTATTTCATATTTGCTCCCTTTTATCAGGACAGGGCTCGGGACCCCAGTGGGATGGTCCCAACACTGTCGATATATGCAGAATCTGGGTCACCGGGAAACCAAGTTAGGGCGTGTTTCCAGGTGTGTCAGATTCAGGGTAGAACTGAGGCAGGCAATTGCATTTTTTTTCTACATAAATTTAGATTTGCATTCCCTGAAAGAATGCTTACATGTGTTGTTTTTCACACACCCATGGACAGGCAGCCAGAATACAAGCTCCAAGCTGCAGAAGACACAGATTGCAAGGGATCCGGGGTAACCTGCGTGGAGCATGCCCGCCAGCTCTGACATATTGTCTGCCTGTGAAGGCACTTAGTTCCAATCTACCACTGATCTGGCTGTAATTAAAACTCAGCACAATTTTATAAGAGGCATCATTTCATTTGGTTGACCACTGAGATACAAGAAAAAGATTTATGAAGATAGTTTGAGAGACCTTAGATTCTAAAGAAATACTCATAATATATTTTCTGACCAGCACAGCAATTCAGTAATTGTCTTGGATATACTTTTATTGCTACTATCTAATATCTAGATCTAGACCTAGATAGGTAGATAGGTAGATAGATAGATAGATAGATAGATAGATAGATGAGAGATAGAGAGATAGAAAGAGAGAGAGAGAAATGATGGATTTTCATGGATTTAAATTTGTGTTTGAGTTTATTAACCATATATGTATTGAGTTTATTAGCTGTATACATGGCCTCTTTCTGTCACTGGAAAACTTGGGCTGCCCATAAAGATAATGGGGTATTGGGCTAATGCAAGAGCAATGGTTTTATTAGAGTCAACTCTGATTCTCTTCATAAAGCTCCATAGGTTCCCTCAGGTGGGTCTTGGAGGGTCTTCTGGGGACCTTAAACATCAAGAAGCATAAAGGAACCTGTGGGTACTTTCAAATAAAATACAGAATGAGCACAAAAGCAGGTGAGCAAAGTCCATTTGTAATAGATTTTCAAATATCAATGCTTCTCCCTAAATAAAATCACTTCCTAGTTCCAAAGTTGATATTAATTAGAGAAGAGCACAGAGACGTGATTATGTGGCTTATAGATCTTGACAAGAAGAACAAAACAGAAACCCTACCATGGAGACCAAGCCACCAGGGANACGGGCGGGAGGGAGGGGGGGAGGGATTTGATGGAGAGAAAGAGACACATCACATTCCTGAGTGCTGGGTATGGCCATTTACATAAAGCCAGGTCAGAGGCAAAAGAGCTGAGCAGAGGAAGGCCCTGGGAACCTTGCTCTCCTGGCCAGCCCACCAGATCCTGGGTCTTGGAGGGTGTCCATTTCAAATCTCACCCCATGTTGATTCCCTTTTATCAGGACTGGGTTAGGAACGCCCGTGAGGTGGTCCCAGCACAATAGACTCTCTGCAGAACCTGAAACTCAGTTAGAGCATGTTTCCAGATGTGTCATATTCCTCACCAATGTTTCAATAAGTCATGCCTGGCCATTCCCCTGTCCCTTTGCACATGCTGTTATTACAACCTGGGATGCTTTCCCTCCCCTTCTTGGGATATACCAGGCTTGCTTCATTTTCCTTTCCAATGAATTCCTCTTCCCTGGTCTTTCTTGAACTGCCCCCTTCACAATGGCAGATAGAATAAGTTTGTGTCTGCTCTTGACCTCTCTGGCACCTTGCACCGCTGTTGAGTGCTGAACCCGTCTCATTGTGTCATAGGTTCTTGTTTATTTGAGTTTTCTGATGGCTCTGAGCTGACCAAAGGCATCGAGTACAGTCACAAAGATACAACAAATCATTGAAAGAGATTTGTCTTTTTATTAGCTTGTAGGGAAATCTGGCACTAGGACCTGAAATTGTTTGCAAGTTTAAAAATTTGGTCCCATAGCAGCATCTGTCAGCAGGAAGCAGGACCTGTCACCGGCTTGTGATTTAATTCCCCAGTTTTAATCTCTGATGGGTTCAGAGAAGAGAGAGCAGAATGCTAAGAAATGGAAGCCACACACTAGTCCCAGTAAAAGTGGAGCTCTGGTATGGGGCGCCTGGGTGGCTCAGTAGGCTCAGTCGGTTGAGTGTCCGACTTTGGCTCATGTCATGTCTCACAGTCCATGAGTTCAAGCCCTATGTGGGGCTCTGTGCCAACAGCTCAGAGCCTGGAGCCTGCTTCAGATGCTGTGTCTCTCTCTCTCACTGCCCCTCCCCCATTGCACTCTGTCTCTTTCTCTCTTTCTCAAAATTAAAATAAAAACATAAAGATATTTTTTAAGTGGAGTTCTGGTAGAAGAAACCAATAAATATATAAATGTAGAAAAGATTCTTCCCAGATGTAAAGCCATAAACCAGGGACTTGCAGTACCACAGCTTTGGAATAAAGAGCAAATTAAGCTGCGGGATTAAGTTCAAGTTTAATCCTAAGGAACTGTGGGGTTCACAGTCATGGCATGGTACACAGTACCTTTGGGAAGGCTTAGTCTGTGGGCAGAAGATAAGGCAGCCATAGCCATGGACAGAGGAGGGTTGAGGGGCATAGAGAGCACTGCAGAAAGGAGAGACCATCCATAAAGGCACTGTCAATCATTTCACAGATGAAATGCAGCATCTATTGGGCATGGGTTTCTACATTACAAGTGTTAGAATATGTTATTTTAGGTAAACCCTTCTAATGATTTCATGACCAAGAAACAGGCATCTCGGTTTTGCACCTGAAGGAGCTGAGGACTGGCACTGATAAAGCGACTTAACCCAAAACCACATATCACCTACTCTGGCCATTTCTCTCCATTCCTTTCCATTCCCTTGCTCTGCTCTGCTAGGCAGGATTCTGTTCCCTGAAAACTACATTTCCCAGACTGCATTGCCTGCTGGTTTCCCACTGGTTTCAACCAATGGAAGGCACTGATGGGACAGTGAAGGCTAGAAGATCAGAAAATCCAATCTACTTTCTCTCTCTCTCTCTCTCTCTCTCTCTCAGCTTAGGTGGCACCTTGCAATAGCGTCTGGGTCTGTGTGACTCCAGGTCTTGCTTCCCAGCCTTCCTTCTCAGTCCTAGCTCCTCCCGTAGCCCCTGCTCCCAGGTTCTTGTTCGTCCATTTGCTCTGGCTCTGGCCTCTGGTCAAACCAGCTCCTCCCTCATCCCTCCAACCCAAGGTTGAAGTCTGTATTACCCTGGTTTGAGCTTTATCACCATGCCTGCAACAAACTTTCTACATCAACTCTCCTCGAATGTGCTAGCTGGTAGGAGTTCATATTCACTTGCTATGCCTTGACAGATACATCTTGTGAGAGGACTAAGCTGCGTAAGAAAACTGAGGTGGCCTGCTTCTCTGCTATGTGGCCAGTCTAATATGAAATGGCAAGAGTGGTAACCAAGGTAGCGCACTTTTCCAGGAAAGAGCCATGTTTTAGGCTTGTGAGCTATGGAGTCAGGACTGCTTAATTCTCTGCATTTGCAGTATAATCACACCCATAGGCAACACATAAAAAAAATACAGGCACTGCTCTATTCCAATAAAACTTTATTTATAAAACAGAGAGAGTGAGGCCTATTTGGCCCTCAGGTTTTAGTTTTTGGTGGCCCTCGCGACAAACTGAACGGGGTGTTATGACAGCCACGTAGGCTACATGGGTTAGGAGAGCAGCTGCTGAAGGTTCAGGCGGCTTGATTCATTTTCCTTTCACCAGAGAGACTCTGAGAAGGATTCAGCAGGAAGAGAGTTAACAGACTCTTGATTGTAAAGCTCCAGGAACCCATCTGGATGGTGGAATGCTAATCACAGACAATGAGAGAAGCTGGGGCTGAATCAGATGTTTTGCCCCATTTCCTCAAACTTGTCAGTGAGAATGGAATCTAGCATTTGCAGTAATTAGATCCTTTTTATTGAGAAAAGAGGAAAAGAGGGAGGGAGGGGAGAGAGAGAGAAAGAGAAAGCAGGAGGGAGAGAGAGAAAGAGGGAGAGAGTTAGTTAGGAATCAGGACCTTCTCTTGCTGGAGAATACCAGGTGCTTTCAGGTTTCTTTGGTGGAATAATCAATGGAGTGTCCAGCTAATAAGTAGAGAGCTACCTTTTGATTCTTGCCTGAAGGGAAACTGGTTTTTCTATCCAAGTATATCTGCAGGCTTTAAAAACAAAACACTCTCCAAAGGCCAGCTTGCTATCCATTTAAGAGTGAGGAGACCCAGTTTTTGCAATCACTTTAAGGTCATTACCTGGGGAGTCACTTCCCCTCTCTGGACTTTGCTCATGGTATTTCAAGAGCCTACTGTGCATTCATATCACATTGACCTCCTTTATAGGGCACCCCTGACCCCGTGGGTGTCCAAGTCCAATTTCTAGGGCCTGAGGAAAGCTAGCAAGGATTCTAGGTGTGAAGGCTTGTGCCAGAGAATGGGCTGTGAGAAGCCAGATAAACCAGAAGATGGATGGACCTGGAGAGACACAATGCAGCTTAATGCAACACCGAAGTGTGTATCCTGTTCAAGAAGGGGAAAGCCAAAGTCAGACCTAAGGGAGACAGTCAGGGCCGGTGCTGGTGTGGAAGACGGCCCCACGTGCACTCCCCGATCCCTGTGGATGGAACCTCACACCTGTGTGATGGGTGCCCAGAGACAGACTTGGACACACACAGAACTCCACGCAGTTATACAGGAAATAATCTCACCTGGGAATTAGAAGCCTGCGCAGATGCCCAGTCTTGGTACTTACAAACCACTGAGATGTCTACACAAATATCTCTGCAGGTGGAGCCTGAACATTAAGTCAACGTGGATGATTATTTGCATCCTCAACAATTATTTTGACAATACATCACGTGCTCTTCATTCTAAAAGCATAATAGGCTGTGGATATTTGTATGTGAAGGTCAGTCACTAGCCTGTTGGTGTGTGGGGGGTGGTGAGAGAGAGAGAGTGAGAGAGAAGGGAACGCTTGAGTGCATATGCCTTCTAACGCTTGCTTTCAACCTGTGAGCTCTCAATGTTTGATGCATTAATTTCCATCTTGATTGGAAGCTAAAGTGGGCTATTTAAATAAATAGCAGGGAACAAAGCATACATTTGTCTTTTAAGCATTCATTAATCATTTCTCATGGCTTTCTAGAAGATGTCAGATAGGTATTGAATAAAAGATTTATTGTAACAGGGATCAGTTAATGTGGCTTTTTCCCTACCCGACCACAGATGGAGACATGCTTGGGAGTCGAACCATTACTCGCGCGCGCACACACACACACACGCACACACACGTACATGGCTACATTCACAGATAAGCATTTCTAAATCTAAATGTAAGTACATAGATATGTGTACATCTACTTATCAAGTATTTATTGAGAGCTTGCCATGCATTGCGCTAGCTCGTATATATATAATATATGCACATTTGCAGAAACTGAGATTATAAATGGCAAATTTTTAAAAACACATCCTAAAACATTCTCTGACAATATAAAGCTAAACATAAGAGACATTTTAAAATTAAGTGTGAACATTTCCAAACCACACTGGATTTGGGATCATCTACATTTTATATAATTAAAGCCACTGGGATTTGTTCCTCCTGTTTCCCAATTGCCTGCTGCACCCAGCACCCAGCCCTCAGGAGGGCTCACAATCTGTGGGGGGTGGTCAGGCCTCCGTGCTGACCTCACGTATGCATTATAATTTATAATGTAGGAGAGAATTGCTAGAAGGAAACTGACACATACAACACAATTATTCCCAACAGTTGAGCTGTGATCTGACCTGTGCAAAGCATCCCTGGTCAGAGTGGAACATTTGCTAAGTTGTTCCCGGATGCCCTGGGGTTCTTGCTTGGCTCTACTCTCTGCAGGCTTCTGGAATTTGAGGCCCAGAAGCTTTCCCCTTGAGCTTCTCAGAGTTGGAAATATTCCAGAAGGTGAGTCCGACAGCCAACTGAGGATCTGCATTGGGCTCCATTACAATGGCTATAATTCCACTTTTATCTCTTCTAGTCAGAGACCCCTTTTGAAGATGGAGCTCCGCCATTTGCTAAAACGTATCTTCAAGCCCTACGCTTCTGGAGATGGATGAGAAGGTGAGATGCGGATTCAGATGAGCTCAAGCTTCTCACCTAAGGTCTCCCTGCCTCCCCCCCTCCTTGGGATCTCCTCCCTTTTCTGTTCACGGAGCTGCTCCCGGACACACAGGTGAAGTCATTTGCCCCATATGAGTGAGAGAGAGGGGTCAGAACAGAGCCCCAGCCACCTGTACTTCTACCTCGAACTTCACGTAAATCCATCCACAGGGTAGCCCAGAACCAGAACAGAAACAGGCAAAAGGCTGCCTTTGTTTTCCCTGCCAGGACCTCAGAGCGCAGTGGGAGCAGACTTCGTGAAAGGAGATTTCCAGAAGGAGCAAGCAGGCCTAGCTAAGAGCTGCTCTCTTAAAAATAGGCTGCGGGGCCATGTGGGAGGAGGAATTTATGCACATCCTCATCGGAAGAAACAATAAACTTTTAAAAACTTTTCAGCCAGCTGCAGTCCTCAGTCCAGACTTAACTCCATCCTCACCATGGCAACTTGATGATCCACGTTCTTTTTTTCAAAAGGAGTCAAGGCAGTTTAACAAGCATCCATCCCTCATCGGCACATTAGTCCAGTTTCAATCCTCGGAGTGAGAACTGCGTCATGGCCTCTGGCCTCTATAATTCTGCTCCCTCTTTGTCTCCTTCAGAACAGGGGCCAGGCTTCTCCCGGAATCTCTGTCTCTGATTGCCCCATCACAAGCCCGTTTGCTTACATTTCCAGTGACTTCTTTCTTGGTGCACAGCTTTTTCATACAAGTGCAAAGCTTGTGTGCGCGTATGCACGGTGATGCTGGACTGTGTTACATGGAGTTCAGAGTCAGGGGAAATTCTGGAGGCAGCTGCAGGTGGAAATAGGTTTATGAAGCTGGAAGCACGAGTGTGCATCCTGGAATAGACACCAATCCAGCTGCCGGCCCTACACAGGCATTGCCGATTTCAGTTCAGCATCTGCAAAGGAAAGGGCCGTAGACAGAAGTAGCACTTGCGTTAGAACGCATTTCTACGTTTTACGTAGATCTGTAAAATGGCCTTTTTGAGGGTCAATTGCAGTAAGTCAAGGACACCATGGAATTTCTCTGAGTGTGATCTGTGCGTATTTGATTCTTACACTGTCAGAATCACCCGAATGCTCAGTGCAATAAATGTTCTGCTACCGTGGCCACAGAATCAGAGTCTGCATTTTTCACAGCTACAGGACCTCTGATAACAATTCAAAACTGGAAAGTCTGTGTTTCTTTTTATTACTTGAAGTCCATTAAGGGAAAATGATAAAGATTCTGACCCTGAATAGCACCAATATTCGATTCTGAAGAGACCGTACATTGTTATACTGCAATTGAAAGACTCAAGTCCTTTCAGGGTATTCTGGTTGACACTGCAGACATGGTCCAGAAATTTTTCTGGGGCTGCTAAGCAGGCCCCATTCCTTTGACCCTCCCTCCCCCTTATAGAGCTTCTCATGCACATTAGGAGCCATTAACATCTCCTGACTCTCCTTTAATAGTCCCATGAAGTGGTCTGGCACTGGGTTTCACTCGAAATCTCTAGTTCAAAACAAAAGAAGATTTCCAGGAGATGGGAGGCCTGCTGCTTCCCAGTGGAGGGAATTGAAAACCAGAGTCATTGTCAGTACCTTGGGACCCTCTATAGGATGTCTCAGGTTCTATTTGGCAAAGGAGAAGTTTTCAATGACATTCATATGCTTCCTGTAATCTGGCCGCGTGGAGACCTAGATGCTTCCAGTCTTCTCCCACGTCCTCTCTAGACTGTTGGACTTGGCTTCTAGCTCTCTGCTATGTGCCATTGACCACCATCCTCAAACACTGCCAGCCTCTCCGCTGCCTACCGCATACATTCTCAATACCTAGTCCTGCCATTCAAGGACTTCCATTCTGAGGTCCTTACTCATCTTTCAAATCTGATTTTACAATATTCTTTCATATTAGGATGTCAGGATGGCTCAGTTGGTTAAGGGTTCTAATCTTGATTTCAGCTCAGGTCAAGGTCTCATAGTTTGTGAGTTTGAGCCCTACATCAGGCTCTGTGCTGACAGTGCAGAGCCTGCTTAGGATTTGCTCTCTCTCCCTCTCACTCTGCTTCTCCCTGGCTCACATGCATTTGCACACTCTCTCTCCTTCTCTCTCAAAAGAAATAAACTTTTTTTTAACAAAAATGAAATTCTTTCATATTAACTCTCTATCAAAGTACAGTGGGTTCAATCAGCTGTTCCAAAGATACTATATACTCTTTTGTATCGTCGGCCCTTTGCCTGTGCTTTTTCACAAGCCTGGAATGCTCTCACTGTTCATATACAGACAGGTGTATTTCATTTTATTGCTTCTTACTTTATCGTGCTTCACAGACGCTGCATACACTGCATTTTTTTTTTAACGAATTGAAGGTTTGTAGCAACACTGCATCGAGCACAGGTAAAGATAGGCTCCCTTTATCCAGCAGCATTTGCTCATTTCCCGCCCCTATTACATTTTCGCAATTCTCATAATATTTTAAAGTGTCTCATTACTATTACATTTGTTACGGTGATCTGTGATCAGCGATTACCACTCTGAAGCTTGGATGCTGGTTGGCATTTTTAGCTACGAAGTATTTTTTAACCAACTTCTGTACATTGTTTATTTTAGACATAATGCTATTGCACACTTAACAGACTACAGCATAGTGTAAACATAACTTCTATATGCACTAGGAAACCCAAAAGTTCATTTGGCTCCCTTTATTGTGAAATTGGCTTTTTTGCAGTGGTCTGGAACCAGACCCGGGATATCTCTGAGGTACGTTTGCAGCCAGGTTATAATCTTCTTTCAGGCATAATTTAATCTTATGTGCTTGATAAGACTTTTCTCAGTTTGTGAAGCCTCAGTGATCTCCTGTTACCTCTGTACTTTCGTCAACGTTACTCTCTGTGATCCTCCTTGATCCAAGTTTCACTTTCCGTTATGATAGTCACCTTCGTGGTTACTTGTGACCTTGGCCTAGATTCCTGAGCAAGTGGCGCGTATGTCCTCTCCATTCTGTTCAAACCCACCCTTTAAACTGTAGAATTAAGATTCCCTGGGGGTTGTTTGTTACAAATTATCATTATGGAGGAAAGGATTATTATTTGAACACAGGTTGTTTCCAAAGAGTGAAGGTTATGCCAGGGAGAGGGAGAGAGATGACAGCTGCTGGGGGAGTTTTGGGCACCAAGAAGTACTCAGGGGTGGTGGTGCCCACAGGTGGCTGTGCAGAGAACTTTCTCCAGCAAGGACCTCTGATGGGAGAACACAGCTTTTGGAACAGAGCCCGACATGAGCTCAAGCGTGCAGATATTCGGTGAGAAATGAATACCCCACTTCTCCCTACTGACCTTGAATGAATGTAAAATAAACTACTTGGACTGCCATAGACTGAACCCATAGACATTCTAGTTTGGATGCAAAGAAATTCACTCAAATGGCTCCAATCGAAAAGAGACATCCTTGTCAAATGGGGTGGAACACGTGAGCTGAGATTGAATGGTTGTGAATCAGATGTTCCCACTAAAAACCAGATCATTCAAGTCAGGGGACACCAGCAGTATCACTTCTGCCAGATGGCACTCATGCTTCCTTCCTGCATGCCCAGCATCTGACTAAACATTTAGCCCAAGAAGAAAGAAGCCCTAGAATTTTTCCCTCATTGTCTGCATAACCTAGGGATAGTCATTCCCTTTCTTTTGGTTTCTTTTTAGTTTTGCTCTTATTATCTTCATCTATTAAGTAGATAAATCATTACCCACCATGGGACTTTAAGCTCATGGGATGGTAAGTTCATATAAGAGCCAGGCTCTGGCCATAGTTTACAAATATTAAGATGCTACCAGCCCCGTGGGTATATTATACACTTGTGGAGAGGTTTTCACAGACAGTAGTATTTCCTTTGCTATGGCCATCATCACAGACTGCCTCAGGGATAGTGAGGTTCACTGAAGCCGGCAGGATAAACTTCAGCTCAGGGTTAAATCATTTGTGCAAAGAGAAGTGTACTTTTTTTTTTTTTTTTTTTATCAGCCAGGGATGTTATTAGTTGCACTTAGCAAAATATCTCCTTGTCTTGCCTAGGAGAGTATCAGCCACATAGAAAGAAATAGAGAAAAAATCCAGTAATAACAACAATAAAGCAATTACTTGCAGATGATCTAGTGATGAAGGCAATGTTATCTGAATTCAGGGAGCATAGTTTCTGACCTGTCCTTAGTGGCTGCAAGTAGGAGGCAAGAGAAGGCAGTCTCTGATGTAATCACACATGGCAGGGGGAATAGAGATGTCTAGAAGAAGCTGATAGTTTGGAAAGAAAACTAAATTGAGTGTGGGAAGAATGTCAAGAGAAGTGTTATGAATCCTTCTCGCACTGCTTTAGAGAGGTGGGTGATGGGAGGTGGAAATAATCTTGCCAGAAATGAAGATAAGGTATCGATATTTTCATTTAAGCCTGTGCTCTGTAATATAGAGACAGTCCCTGATTTACAACGGTTCGACTTAAACAATTTATCAACTTTATGATGGTGTGAAAGCGATCTGCATGCAGTGGAAACCATATTTGGAATTTGGAACGTGTATGTCTTCCTGGGCTTTCTCTTCCTGAAAGATCCTCTCTAAAGATGCTGGGCGGTGGCCATGGCCGCAGCTCTGAGTCAGCTAGCAATCAAGAGGGCCTACAACGACACACTAACCATGGCCCTGTGCCCGTTCTGTCTGTCACTGTCAGCACAGTATTCAATAAATTACACAAGTAAGCCAACACTGTAGTGTAAAATAGACTTCGTATTAGATGATTTTGCCCAACTGTAGGCTCATGAGTGTCGTGTGAGTACATTTAAGCCAGGTGTGGCTCAACTGTGATGGTCAGTCAGTTGGATGTATTACATGCATTTTCAACTTAGGATGAGTTAAAAGGTACACTTCTCTTTGCACAAATGATTTAACCCTGAGCTGAAGGTCATCCTGCCAGCTTCAGTGAACCACACTATCCCTGAGGCAGTCTGTGATGATGGCCATGGCAATGGAACTACTACTGTCTATAAAAACCTCTCCACAAATGTATAATATACCCATGGGGCTGGTGGCATCTTAATATTTGTAAACTATGGCCAGAGCCTGGCTCTTATATGAACTTACCGTCCCATGAGCTTAAAGTCCCATGGTGGGTAATGATTTATCTACTTAATAGATGAAGATAATAAGAATGTCTTCTTGGGTTGAAGGTCTAGAGGGAAATGCACAGGCCTAGCCATCAGAGGCTCTGACATAAGAGTTCTGACTTTTCCTGTGTGATTTTCTTTCTTTTATTTTTAAAAATTTCTGAAGTTTTTTAAAAATTTATTTCTGAGAGAGAGAGAGAGAGAGAGCAGGGGATGGCCAGAGAGAGAGGGAGACACAGAATCTGAAGCAGGCAGGCTCTAAGCTGTCAGCACAGAGCCCAACGTGGGGCTCAAACCCACGAACCATGAGATCATGACCTGAGCCTAAGTCGGACGCTTAACCAACTGAGCCACCCAGGCGCCTCTCCTATGTGATTTTCTATGTGTTTCTGGGGAATTTTTTTTTTCTTTCCATCACTCAGTTTTCTCATGCAAAAAGTAAGAGACGGGGACAAGACAGTCTCTACTGTCTCTTGAAGTTTGATTCTGCCATGATTTTAATAGGATATTGACTCCCTGGGGCCCCAAACACTGACCCTTATCCAGCCGTTTACTCCCCTCAGGGATAAGTCAATGGCAGAAGTTCCTTTGGGCACAACTATTCTCAGTAGGTTCAGAAAAATAGTTTTAGAGGCCAAAGGAAAGGGTGAAGTTGTAGCTCATTTCCAGAAAGGGGAATAAGGGAAAAAATGTGGATCAGGATTCAGGTTGCCCTGGAGAGATCACTAGCATTGAGTCTTTCATCCTATAAAGAGATGGTCTTAGAAAAAGCAGCCTTCTGCGTGGGAAGTCCTGAGTTTGACTTCTTCTTCACCCACCATATAGGTAAAGTTACCATGTCAGAAGCTCTGTAAATGGACATGAAAGATGGGCGAATGAAATGTGGCATATACGTACAATGTAACATTCAGCCTCAAAACGGAAAATCCTAAGATCTTTGTTGCAACTTTTCCACTCCATAGTTGGAGCACAAACACAGCCATGGACAATATGCAAACGATGAGTGTAGCTGTGTCCCTATAAAACTTTATTTGTGGACAGTGAAATTTAAATTTCAGATAATTTTCACATGTTGTGAAACAGTCTTCTTTTGATGTGTTTTCCAACCATATTAGAAGGTAAAAACCATCCTTAGCTTTTAGGTCATACAAAAATGGGCAGTGGGTCAGATATGGCCCATGAGTCAAGGTTTACTATTGGCTGTTGTAGAGAAAGAGTATGGATTTAGAAGTCGTTCATAACTGGGTCCCAATTCTGCTTGTATTTTTGCACAGCTTTGCGACCTTAGCAACAGGGCTTTATTGCCCAACATCAGGTTGTTTTTCTTAGCAAATGTAGATGCTGAGCCAATCACACAATCAAACACAAAAAGGGACCTAGAAGTGAACACAACCTGTTATTTTCTGACAGAAAGTAAGTATTCTTCCTTCCTTTCCCCCTTTCTTGCCTACAGTGATGTGTAAAACTGGGGTAAGGATATTAACAGATTCAAAGTTCGCCCTAAGGATTAAATAACATTTCTTTGAAAGCTCTAAAATATACTGCAAAATGTTTTTTAATCAATATTTACTGAATATATGACTTAGTCCATAGTATGTGATGCTAAATGCAGATATAGTGCTAAGATTTTAACCTGTATAAAGTCACTGAATCCTCAGATCATCCCAAGTAGTTAAGACTAATAAATCCATTTAAGGGATTGGAAACTGAGATCTAAGACATCAGTGGACTCTTGCCCGAGGCTAAGAGTTGGTAAGTATTGTACCCCGATTTCAAAAGCAGGAAATCTGACTTCAACATTTGTCTTTAACCACATTGCATTTTTTATTATCTCAGACAAATATAAATGTGAACTGGGTCCACTGGGAAATGATATACAATCTTACCGTCACTATTAACTCATCATCTTCCTCATTTCCAATGTACAAACCAGGAACAATTACCTACCATACCTATTGCATAGAATAGGACCCAGAGTCAAATATAAGCATCAAAAGTTTTGCTTCCAACATTCACTCTGCAAATTCGTTGTACTGCTAACCTGTTATTACACACTGCTCCAAGCCAATTAAGTGAGAAGGAGAGGTAGAGTCCATACATAAATGTAGTGTGGAAATGTAATGCCATCAGGCCCTCTTATAGCACCTGCTACTACACTTTCCTTAGTTTAGCAGAACCAACCATTGAATGTATTTAGATCAGGCAAGCAATTGATAGGAACAATAATGGTCACAAATTCATTACTTGAAGAACTTTGAAAATGCTATGCATTGCTATTTATGGATATAGAACACATATATTCAAAAAGGAAGTTAGGTGAATTCACAGCTAGATAGAGCAAATGACTGAATGAGGAACAGGCAGCTAATCACATATTCAAAGTCTTTTATTTTTGAAATCACACCATTTAGCCACTTCACTTGAGGACATCTGTAAGTTGGTTCTTTTAAGCCTCAAAGCTGGTTTTTACATAAGTACTAGGATAAAGCTAAAATGGCTTCCATTCACACGACAAGCCTCCAAAAATAATTGGCTCCTTTAAGTGGACAATTTCATTTCTCCTTTTGTTTATAAGTGACATCTCCAGGAGGATAAAATTGGTACTCAGCTGGCTTTGGTTCCAATGATATTTTCTTGCACATTAATGGGGAAGGATTGTTGAGGCTTAGTGACCCTGAATGAAATTGGAGTTAATGAAAAAAAAATCAGCATCTCCTTTTTATTTCTGTACACATATTTTGTATTTCGTTTACTCTATTTTAAGATATAGCTGCACAAATCCATAGCTTTACTTTGGTCATGCAAGATGACATCATAATTATAAATGAAAGGTAAATTGTACATCAAGGTGCACTTTCTAAGAGAAAAAGAGAACTGATTTCACCCTAAATTATTGTGATGATATCATCATCATCATCATTATTTAAGAGCTCAAATGCCTCCAACTTTTTTAAACATGTTTCTTTTTGAGAGAGCACAAGCTGGCATGGGGGGGTGGGGCAGAGAGAGGGGATCAGAGGATCCAAAGCAGATCTGTGCTGACAGCACAGCCCAATGTGGGGCTCTAACTCATGAACTGTGAGAGAGCATGACCTCAGGGGAAGTCTGATACTCAACCCCCTGAGCCACCCAGGTGCCCCACCTCCAACTTTTAACTGTTCCAAGTCCAAGAATGATCTGGAATCCAAGAATATGCTAGTTGTTAGCAGACATATATATTCATTTTTGAAAGATGAAAAAACAATGATTTCTCATCATCTGAGGCCTCCTGCATCATGAAGCTTTCATTGGTCAATCAGTGGTGGGTTTTTAAGCCTTAATTATAGGCACATTCATCCCATTGTCTCCATGTGGTACAGGACAAGGAAACACAATTAGGCACATATTGTAATTAACCTTCGTGGTCTGCATGCCTTTGTAGATTTGAAGGACTAGCTGGAGACCATAAAATCCTTTGTATTACAAGGAGTGAGTCCTGGGATTCATCAGCATGAATAATCAAGGTAATTTATTCTGACAAGAAAAGTACATTGCTTTCCACACGCAGATGACCCGCATGGGGAAGAACCTAGATATGAAATATAAACTACAGATAAATGACATTTACTTATTAGTTCACTTCCTTCCTTCTCTGTGCCTTTGTTTTTCTATCTTCCTCCTTTCCTCCCTCCCTGTCTGTAATCAAGGTTTGTGCTAGACACCAGAACATCAAGATGACTTCAACTTGGTAGCTCCTGGATTTATTTTATGAACTACTAAAGCAATTCACTCTTGTAGAAATGAGCCACAATGTTAAAACCACAAATGATCTCTTCATTCAAAATGTTTTTATTATATTGTTAAAGTTATTTTTAAGTTATTTTAATTTATTTTGACAGAAAAGGAGAGCATGTGTAAGCAGAAACAGAGGATGGGGAGAGAGAGAGGGAGATAGAGTATCCCAGGCAGGATTCATGCTGTCAGCGCAGAGCCTGACACAGCTTGAACTCACAAAGTGTGAGATCATGACCTGAGCTGAAATCAAGAGTCGGACACTTAACTGATTGAGCCACTTAGGTGCCCCCACATAATTTAGTTTTTAAAAAAGTTTTCTCTTATAACAAATTATGTGTTAGGTGCTGAGAATCTGATTAAAACTGTGCATCTAAGAGTTAGATCTAATTATATTGTGCATTTATCCACGGAGATGAATGGAGGTGAAGCTCTGATCTCATCAGGTCATAAACACCTGAGTCTGGACAGACTGGATAAAACTATGAAACCCTGAGGGGAGTCTTTGTTTCTTTGATTGTAAACATGGGCTCATAAACTCATCTCATGGGGTTTCTACTAAACCCTAAGCTGTAAGTAAAACACATAATGCTTAGTAGGAATTCAAAAACGGCTTTTGTATGGCTCATCCTTGCCTATCCTGACTCCATCCCTGGGCTGGGAACTGAGCTGGGCTTTCACTTGCTGTCCGGGAAAAAGCAGGACACGGATCACCAAACTCCACTAGTCAGACACAGACCAGTGTATCCAAACTCGTGATTTTGAGTCAAAGAAGTTTTCATAAATACTATTGAACAAATGCATTGTTGAATCGGTAATGAACCCCAGTCATTATATAACGAGACATCTGTGTTCCTCAAAAGCACCACACTCTGGACAATTGTACAATTTATAGGAAAAACATGGTAATGGGAGCACAAGACTCCACAACTTGATTAGTGACTCATAAAAAGAACAACATGACAAAATAAATAATAACAAAATAATAAAAGTATAGAGATCTAATAAAAATTGAAAGCTTTACCCATGGTAGATAGCTAAAAACTACATAAATACTGCAACTAATGTGTCCTTTTTGCCTTGAAAAGACCGGGAACTTACTTAGGAGTTTGGGCTTCAGAAACTCTCTGGCAGGTGAGTTGTCATGAAAGGTGCAAGGAAGGTTACCTGAAACCAGATGGAAAATAATCACATGACTTTTGCGTGGGTGTCACTCAGAGTCCAGGTGGTGAAATGCAGTCACTCACGGGTGTCTGAAGTGTGTATATTTTCTGTATTCCCATGGGGTTGAGTTCAGCTGAAGAGTCCTTTGTAAACGGCATTTAATCAGGAAGTTAGTCTTTTGCTCAGATGGTTTCCTTATACAGCAACTGCGTTGGAACAAATTCTGGTTTTCGTTAAGTGTCGTATGCAGTGGAACTGACCATCGGTCTCATATAAAATATCAATAATGAAGCTATCAGGTTTTGGCTACAAAAAAACCACATTGGAGCGCCTGGATGGTTCAATGGGTTAAGCTTCTTACTCTTGATTTCAGCTCAGGTCATGATCACGTGATTCGTGAGATCGAGCCCCGAGTCAGACTGTGCTGGCAGTGCAGAGCCTGCTTGGGATTATCTGCCTTCTTCTCTCTCTCTGCCCCTCCCCGGCTCCATCTCTCTTTCAGGTGCGCAAAATAAATAAAGTTTTAAAAAAGGGTCAACAATCTTAACAGATGCCTTCCTTTTTTCATTGTACACTAATTCTTATATAAATATCTGCAAGTCATGTGACAGAATACGGCTCACTGAGGGCAGGTGGATAATCAAGGTTTTGTTTTTGTTAAACTGACCCCTGCTTTGTAGGCTGGGCCCCAGCCCTGGGGGCCTGCTGCTTTGGGAAGGCTTGGTCTGCTGTCACGAGGCTGCTGAAGACACAGCTTGTGTGACCCACCCTATGGCCAACTCCCTTCTTTAGAGCATGGTACATGGTGACCTTCTCTGTCTCCCTGGGGGACAGCCTAGGGCAGGGCTCTGGGGAGCAGGGTTCTGGAGAGCAGAGCCCAGGAGTCCTGGGCATTTAGAAGCAGAGTGGAGGTACTAAACCTCTCACGTGGAGCCTGCAGCTGAGAGGCTGAGCATCTGAGGGACAAGGGCACATACAAGGAGGTAAGAGAATCAAGGGGAAAACCTGGGCTGCCAGTCAAGCAGGAAGTGCTTGTCCTTTTCAGCCTAGGGACGGGTGCCTTCCCTTGCTGGACAGCTCCTTGCTGGCCTCCACATTCCCAAGATTAAGCTTGGTCCCTCCCATCTTTTGCCCCTGCAACCACCCCTCTCCCTGCAGAGAGGCCAGAGGCTGGGAACAGGGCACCAGTGTGAGCATTTAGTCAACAGGGGAAGGGGATTGTTGACTGGACCACCTCTGTAAACATGTGCAAGATCTGAGAGGCTATGTGGCAGGGGAGATAAACACGGACAGGAAATACCCTTCCTTAAGCCCCTCCTCCTCCATCCCAGAGGGGATGTGAGAACACGTGGGTGGAAAAGGAGGGGGAAGAGGGGCTCTTTGACCTGTGGCTTCTTGAGCCGTTGAGGAGGCAGGCCAAGGGCCCAGGAGCCCTCCAAGGGGGCGAAGGTGCACCTCAGGAGACCATGAGCTAATCTCCAAGGCAGCGGCACCACATTCTCATCTGCACCGTACAAGCTTTCCCTGTGTTCACACCTTCACCTTCACAGGGTATTTTCTGCTCTTTTAATTCTAACACTGTGATTTCGATTTTCATTTCCAGACTGTGAATCGATTGAGCATCTCTGGATTAGCTCTTTCAATTTCTTAAGTGTTTGTACAAATCCTTTGCCGTTTTTGCTACTTATGTGTCATTTATTATTGACTTGTGTTCTTTACGTATTGTAGACCATTTGATATATGTGCTAACTATACCTTCCCCCACTCAGTGGCTTGTCTTTTGTGATGGTTGATCCCTTCCGTCCACTTCGAGGGGCGCCAGCATGTGATCTTTGGACTTGAACTGCAGCTCTTCCCTTGGTCTTAGACTCTAGCCTACCTCAGCCTCCACTCTTCCACGAAGCCAATTCCTTAAAATCTAGTAAATCCATTTCTCTTTTTTGTTGTTGTTGTTTTATTTATTTCTGAGAGAGAGAGAGAGACAGCATGAGCAAGGGAGGGTCAGAGAGAAAGACACACACACAGACAGGCAGACAGACAGACAGACAGAATCTGAAACAGGCTCCAGGCTCTGAGCTGGCAGTCAGCACAGAGCCCGATGCAGGGCTCGAACTCTGGAACCATTAGATCATGACCTGAGCCGAAGTTGGATGCTTAACTGACTGAGCCACCCAGGAGCCCTGTAAATCCATTTCTCATTCTCTCACCATCTCTCTCCTTATTGACCTCTTCTAGGAATCAGTGTTCTAGACTATGTGAACATTGTTTAATCCTCCCCACCCCCACCCCCTGGCAATGTCATTCTGTTTCTCTGGAGAACCCTCATTAATATACCTATCTAGAAGTTCTTAATTTCAGTGTGGTCAACTTTATCAATATATACTTCTATTTTCAGTGCTTTTTGTGTCCCTTTTAATAATGATTTTTCTGCCTAGGTGTATTGAAGGCATTTTGCTATATAACATAGAAACGTTATAGTTTTCATTTTTAACATTTTATTTGTAATACACTTGGAAAATGATTTGGTTTATGAAGTGAAGTGGAGGTAAATTTTCAGTTTTTCCTCACATTGATAACCAGCTTTCTGGGTAATATTTATTAAAAGCAACATTTCTTACGTATTGCTCTCAAGTGATAGTTTTGCTGTAAGTCAAATATCCAAATATTCCTGAGCTGCTACCTGAGCTCTGCAATTCTAATCATCTGCTTTTCTTTCATTGTACAGATTCCAGAGTATATTGATCATGGCCTTTGTATTAAGTATTGATATCTGGGAGCACAAATCTCCCCCACTATGTTCTTCTTCAAACATTATTTTTGTATTCTTAACCCTTTTTTCCTATATAATATTTAGGATAAATTTATTATCTTCCCCACAAATATATTAGGGTTTTGATGGGAAGTGCATTTAATTACAGATTAGTTTATGGCGAAAGGTGACCTTTGGTCTTTCACTTTTTAAATGTGGTATGTTTACATTTATTTGAATATTTTTTAATTTATTTCAGAAGTACTTTGTACCTTGTGTCCAACAATTGCACTAAGTACTTACCCAAAGTATACAAAAATGCAGATTTGAAGGGTACATGCACCACATGTTTATATATGTTTATAGCAGCATTATCAACAATAGCCAAACTATGGAAAAACCCCAAATGTCCATTGTCTGGTGAATGGATAAAGATGTGGCAGTTAAATAAATAGATAGATATATAGATAGATGGAATATTACTCGGTCAGCAAAAAGAATGGAATATTGCCATTTGCAACAATGGGGATGAACTAGAATATATTGTGCTAAGTGAAATAAGTCAATCAAGAAAAGACAAATACCATATGACTTCACTCATATGTGGAATTTAAGAAACAAATAAGATGAGCATATAGGAAAGGGGAAAAAAGAGACAGAGAGAAAGGGAAACAAACCATAAGAGGTTCTTAAGGATAGAGAAGAAACTGAGGGTTGATGGAAGGAAGTGGGTGGTGATGGGCTAAATGGGTGATGGGTAATAAGCAGGGTACTTGTGATGGGCACTGGGTGTTGTATTTAAGTAATGAATCGCTGAATTCTACTCCTGAAGCCAATATTGCACTATTTGTATTAACTAAGAAAAATTTAAATAAAAATTTGAAGGGGGGAAAAAAGGGTACTTTCTAGATTCCTGAATAGAGACTATGAAATTTTGTTACATTTACTCCTCTGTATACATCCCTTTTAATTTGGTAGTAATTTTCTCAAAATATTTCAATTTGTCGCTGTTTCATACTGGTATATAGAAATATATTGACTTTGGTATGTTAGCTCAATAATCTTGCAAGATTAACTTATGAATGCTAATAATTTATTTGGAAATCCATTTGGATTTTTAATATATATAATTTTTTCTGTAATTAATATAAGTCTCATTTTTTCTTTTATAAACTTTATGTATGTATGTATAAATGCATGTATATGTGTATGTATTTTACAGATTTTATTTTTAAGTAATCTCTGCACCCAACATGGGGCTTGAACTCATGACCCTAAGATCAAGAGTTGCATGCTCTACCGACTGAGCCAGTCAGGTGCCCCAAACTTACATATGTTATGTCTTTTTCTTGCTTTGCTGCCCTTGCTACGACTTAATGGAAGTTATGGTAACAGGCATGCTTGTCTTAGTTTCATTTCACAAAGAAATATTTCCACTTTAAACAATTTTTTAATTAAGTATGTTGAATAATTTTGTATTAGTTGCAAGTGTATAACACAGTGCTTCAGCAATTATATACATTATAAAATGCTCACCAAGGTAAATGTATAGCAATATTTATACTTTCACCATCATGGGAGATGTTGGCTTAGTTTTCAAATTAAGAATAATTTACTTTGATTTTTAGCTTATTAAATTTATTCATCAAATTTGTATTTAAGGTTTATTCTGAATCTAATATAACATAATGATTGTATCCTCCATTTGTCTGTGTAATAAAAATGATTATTGTTAAAGTAGCTCTGCATTTCCAGAATAAATTCAATTGTAATTGATGTAATTTAGATAGATAGTTGATGGATGATAGATAGATAGATAGATAGATAGATAAGGAGAGGGAGAGAGAGACACAGAGAGCAATTTTTGCCTCTAATTATAAGGAAGATGTGCTTGTAATTTTCCTTTTAAAGTACTTCTGGGTTTTGCTGTTAGCACTATACTGGCTTTATAAAAAGAGCTCAGAATTTTTTGACTCTTATTCTCTGAACAAGTTTATATAAAGCTTCCTCAAAGCCTTGTTTAATCGTACAGATGTGGTTGTAGTTACTGTTTTTTTTCCTAACTATAGTGACTGTGGGGAAAGAAATATGTCCAGGCTTTTTAGAGATTATCAGGTCCTAGCTCTGATTTTATGACAAAGAAAGCAGTGAGACTCTATGGCTATCCAGTGATAAATGAAGTTTGGTCCAAGTCCTCCTGACAGTGGGTCCAGTGTAGTTAAAGATCCAGCCAATAATCTGAAATTGCCAACATCCCCCATTGGCTTCCTGACCTGTTGAATCAAGGCAAATATTCAAAAAAGGAAAAAGAAAAAAAGAGAGAGAGAGTTAAGTGGAAGTACTAGGGATTTGCTCTCCTTACAAGGAAAGAACATGGCAGTCAACACTACCTCCCTGAGGAAATTAGGGTTACCACTAAAGCCTTGAAAAAATATAGAGTTGTTTATTTCTATTATGGCCAGATTTAACTCTATCGGCCTGTACACAAGGCAGATGAATCTTGGAGTATGGCTATAGATTGCCGTAAACTCAATCAGCAGTGACATCAATTACAGTGGCTAATCCAGGTGCTGTGTATTTATCAGAATCAACACAATCCCAGGCACCTAGTCAGCTACTACTTATCCTGAAAATGCATTTTCCTTTCTGCCTATTTGAAAAACTATCAAAAGGGGTCATGCTCACAGGGCAGAAAGAGCAGAACACCTTTACCATCTTATCCTGGATATTGCCAGTTCCTTTGTTCCTTTCCATAATTGCCTGTAGGAATCTTGACAACCTCGACTTTCCATGAAACATTCCACTGGTGGGCTGTCTCCAGTCATCATGCCAATTAGGTCTGTTGAGTAGGAACCACTAAGAAACGTGGATACCTTGATAAGATGCACATGATCTACAAAGAGGATGATAAAGCACCATAAAAATTCAGTGGCCACATCTCACTGAAGATCTTGAGAATCCAGATTGGGAGGTGTTGGCATATTCTTGCTGAAGTCAAAGAAAACTTATGGCACAATGTACTGTCTACCGCTATAACAAAAACTAGTACAATTCTGAGTGGATCTCTGGATTTTGGAGGTAATATATGGTTTATGATATCTGCTACTCTAACTCATTTTCTAAGTAACCCATAAGACTTCCAGTTTTTAGTAGATTATGGCCAAAGAAAGAATCTGCATCAGGCCAGGCTTCAGTTTGAGCATCTCTTCCACCTGATCACTAGAATTCAATAGATCCAATGAAATTCAAAATATCTCTGTGAAATTCCCTTCTTGATATGCTACAATCAGAAGATCATAGAACACACTGTGTTGCAGCCACGGAGCCATAAAACTCTCTGTTTGAAGATAACTACTGTCTTTTTGAAAAACAATTTTTGAAGAGACGGAATTTTTGGCCAATGGACATTAATGGCCATGTGGTCTGACCTGCCCTTGCTTAGCTGGGTGCCATCTGGCCCATTGAGTCAGAACATGCCCAGTGGAAATGTTTCATTAATGGGTATAAAAGGGAGCACATTCAAGCTGGTCTAGACGTCAGAAGTAAGTTGCAAGGTTGCCTGAGCAGCTGGCTCACAATCCAACCAACACCTATCCTATTTATTACATGGCTCTTTTCCCTTCAGTTCATGTTTGTGACATGATGGAAACTCCTTATGACCAGTTGACTAAGAAAAAATAAATAAACACCAACATATCAGTTAGGTCTAGTTGAGATGGCTGAGATAGATATGCTGGTATCTAACAAAAGATCAGTGTTACAGTTTTAGATATCAGGAGTGTTTCTGAAAAACTGACACAATGGAGCATGCTATCCATGGACAGAATGTTGAGCAACATAATTTTCCACTTTGTTGGACGTAAGGTTGGTCGGATGTACAGTTGCTTATTAGTTCATGAGTAGATGTTAATGATTCAGTTAGATAGCTATGACCTTGGAAGCAACAAATTAGAATTTGTATTTGTAGGACTTCTTGCCAAATTCAGAAGGCTCTCAGTAAGGAAATATACAAGGTGGTATGTTCTGAAATAGCAGTCAGCCTCCTTCCTAATCATTGTTGGGTTTGCTTAATAGGAACATCCACAAAGTGGCCTTGAAGGCAGACTTGCTAGCTATGGATTTAACAACATGGACTTCTCCAGTTGGTCTAGCAAAAGAGAGTGCCCATACCGTAGACCAGTGTTAAGTCTCCAGTATGGCAGCATCCCCTGGTACCAACTGGATAACTTTGTACTTCTCTCATCATGATGAAAGCAGCAAATCTTCTCACTGGAAGAAACACAAATTATTGATAAGTATTTATCTTCTCTGCCTTGTTCCTTCTAGGACTACACTTGTCGACTAATAGCTGTGAGTGGTCTTATTATTAACATAGTATAGGGGCACCTGGGTGGCTCAGTCCATTAAGAGGTCGACACTTGATTTTGGCTCAGGTCATGATCTCGTGGTTCGTGAGTTCAAGCCACACTTTGACCTCTGTGTTGACAGCATGGAGACTGAATGGGATTCTGCCTCTCCCTCACTCTTTACCTCTCTTTCTCAACATAAATAAACTTAAAAAAATAAAATAGTGTAATAATGTCAGTCATCACAAAATAGTTATTAAGTAATGATTACCTATTATGATTATTACATTAATAATTTGCAAATTATTTAACTTTAAAAATAAGTAGAATAAATGAAAATATAAATTTAAGTGAATTATGTGTTTCTAAAAGTGATTGGCTCTTTTCTGTGATCATGAGACTTCCTTACACCAAAAACCAACCTCATGGGACTTTGTTCAGAATTGTCTGATACATTCAAAGAATAGTAAAGCAATAATGAGAGAACATCATAATGTTTAAAGAATGAAAGAAAGAATCTGGNATCTTCTTGAAAATTCTGGTAGGCAGTGCCTGGAAGTATTAGTTGGACAAACTCAGGGTTTATAGCTCAGAAACTCTGTAAACTACAGAAAACCCATTTTCACCTGACCTGATCCTTCCTTCCCACATACACACACCCAAAGGAGGGTGGTCCCTCCCAAAACCTGCACAGCAGAAAAGATGTCCATGTAAAGGTTGGCCCTTTCTCTGTTCCACCAATCAGGGATCTTCCTGCATAGTTGTGGGCCTGTTTTGAGTACTTATCAGATTTCAAGAGGTTTCTTTTTTTTCATTTCCGTAGTGGTTATCTTACACCAGATTTACTTTCATATTAACTTAAAATCATTCACTTCATTAACCTATAAATATATATAACTATGGTGCTCAAAAAGTAATTATATCTTCTACATTTTAAACATCAATAACAAATTTGTAACTCTTTTATCTACATAATTAATGCACTAAGGTTTTAACCTATACCGAAAACAACTTGTTGAGGATCTGTTAGAACCCACAATTAGGAATAAGAGAATATGAGTCCAGGGGTCGAGGAAGGGAAGCACTATGTTATGGGCGCTAATAATTACCCTTATTTATGTGAGGCACTTCACATAGTAAATGCTCATTGAATTCTCATCATCTTCCAAAATATAAACTATTTTTCACATTTTTCAGATGAAGAAATGGAACGTAATAGAAGTTGATTAATTTTATCCAGATCACAAAGTTTGTACACTATGTACTCCGAGAACCTGGAGCATGTACTGCTGTTTGTTGATTGTCTTCCCAGTATCTTGAAAAGCACCTACAACGAGGCACAGGAATTTTAAGAAAATGTCTCAAATGAATGAATTTCTGGAAAATATAAAAGGCTGAGTCCAAAACCACCTGTGTCCAATATCTCTGTATTTCCACTGTACCAGAAAGACTTTTTTCTTTTTTTTGGATAAAAATAATAGTAAGTTTGAATGTTTGGCTCTCAGGAGAATTTTCCATTTGTTTCAGATTAAAAGTCTTCGGGGGGGTCGCCTTGGTGGGCTCAGTCGGTTAAGCATCCGACTTTGGCTTAGGTCATGATCTTGTAGTTTGTGGGTTTGAGCCCCACATTGGGCTCTGTGCTGACAGCCTGGAGCCAGGAGTTTGCTTCAGATTCTGTTTCTCCCTCTCTCCCTTCCCCTCCTCTGCACACATACTCTCTCTCTCTCTAAAATAAATAAACATTAAACAATTTTTTTAAAAATGAAAAAAAATTATGACAAAGAATCTCACTCTGATTCTAAGTGTGGATATTAGAATGTCTTAGGTCAGTAGGATGTCAGGATGTCCGATCAACTGGACCTCACTCATGTTCCCACCAGCAACAGGGAATCTATTTATTATTCTTAGAGTCTCAGTGGTGCCCACACTCAGACAGGAAGTTAAAAAAAAAAAAAGAAAAAGAAAAGCTTGTGCTTGGACTACTACTTTTTTTTTTTCCCTAGGAGAAAGAGAGAGAGACAGCATGAGCAGGGGAGGGTCAGAGAGAGAGGGAGACACAGACTCTGAAACAGACTCCTGGCTCTGAGCTGGTAGTCAGCACAGAGCCCGACGCGGGTCTCAAACCCACGAACCGCGAGATCATGACCTAAGCAAAAGTCGGAGGCTCAACCGCTAAGCCACCCAGGCGCCCCGTGGACTACTACCTTTGAGGCTATACAGAGCCACACATTCTTTTCTGAATTCAGATCTTTAAATGAATTTCCATGTCATAAATGCAAATTCTTGAGGTAGGATTTTTTTAACTTGGCGTTGGTATGGCTTAAAGTAGAGGTTGGCAAATTACCCTCACTTGTTTGTATAAGTTCATCTTTACTGGAGTGCTCTCTCGTCTGTGAATGTTTTATCTGTGATTGTTTTGAGCCCCAGTCGCACCTGGAATCTTGGTACAATACACCAGGACAGACTGATGGTGTTGGGTGGACATATTTCTAGTCAACACCATATTTTGCTAAGAACATTTTAAGGAGATGTTCTTCCTAACTGAAGAAAAACAGCCAAAAATACAGAATCCTCTGAGCCAAAGGATATGCACCTGGGATAAATTCAGTTGCAAACGACCCTCCCAACCCCAGATCAGAGAGACCAAGGGTTCAAAATTCAAACAGGAATTCTTATCTCCAACCTGGAGATAGCCAACAATTTCCAGAAGGATATTTGAAAGAACGAAGCCATTTTTAGAAATCTATTGATAACATGCCATTGATAGACTTAATTTGTACAGGAATGTAAATAAGACCAATACCCATGGAATAAGACCCAAAAGACATGTACATCACAGAGGGCTCCTTAGTGCACAAAAGAAACTCAGAATGCACGTATGAGGAGACAGATGGGGACGATGCATTCTCTCACCCTACTGGTATGTTAGAATCTGTTGCTAAACCCACCTAGTTTCAAGCAGAAAGTGTGCCTCCTGGATACAGGTTCAACTCTATCATTTACTAACAGAGGAAGTCATTCTACTTCCCTGAGTCTCCAGTCTCCATTTCCAAATATATCCAACAAGAAACATAATAACACCTTCCTTAGTGGGCCTGCCAGCAGATTGAAAGAGAATGTCCCAAAGTGCTTAGAAAAGTAGGTAGCATATGGTAATCTCTCAATGTATGTTAACTCTTATTTTATTCTCGATAGTCCATTTTCTATAAGCACATGGAGTAAAATAGACATTAAATGTATACTTGGTAAATTTTAGACCATGAGCTTAGCAAGACTCAGAAATAATTCTAGCTATTAGCAAAAGTGATTTTATTAATAGACCCATTTAGATATTTTTCAATATAGAGTTTTATGTGGCTAGTGTTAGAAAGGAATATTTTTTTCTTGATTTACCCAGTCTCCATTTAAGATATTTCCCTAAACTCTCCTCACATTTTGAACCATCAAAAGCATCTATTTAGAGATGAAGGGAGTTAACACAGCCCTAGCCCCTCTGTCCTGCTTGGATGGAGTGAAATCTATGAAATATCTTAATTGCAGGCATTTTATTTGCGCTCCTCATCCCCATGCACCTGAACAAGTCAGGGACATACATTATTGAGTGTCACTTTGTAGATTCAAATGCTCACTTGGATGGGTGATCCCATATCTAGATGGATTGTGAGGGAATTAGGTGAGGAGAGAGCCAGCTCATTTAATTCTCATGGCATGCTATATCCTCCAGCCTAGCTCCTTACCGGTGATAAATATGGCATATTGATTGGTTGCTGAGCATTTTTAAAATTTAATTTAATTTAATTCCATTTCATTTCATTATTTTATTTTATTTATTTTGAGAGAGAGCAAGTAGGGGAGGGGCAGAGAGAGAGAGTTCCAAGCAGGCTCTGCACTGTCAGCGAGGAGCCTGATTTGAGGCTGGAACTCAGGAAGCAGGAAATCATGACCTGAGCTGAAACGAAGAGGCCAGTGTTTAACCTACTGAGCCACCCAGGTACCTCAGGTTGCTGAGTGTTTCCTAATTGTTATTTCTCATTTGTTTCAGAATATGGACAGAGAAAAAGTTTGTTACCTATTGTACATGTTCAAGCACCCCCAACACAAAGAGGATCCTTAAATATCCAAACAGTAGTTTGATGAGCACAAAGGGCACAGCAGGGCAAGGTGACATTAAGAAGGTGTGTTTCTGTCTGCCTTGCTCTTTATGGCAGACTTATTTCCAAACATTTTAAATCACTTTGTCAACATAGAGTTTAATATTTTTGAGCACCAAGCTTAAAAGAAAAAGGTACCCTTTGTTAGAGAAAATCATGATTGCAGAAGCAATGAGCGCCAATTTAAAATGAATTAACTGCTGCTTTTCCTTCATTGTCTCCATGGACGCACAGCGATTATGACCTTAAAAATAAAGACATGCTTCTTGCTTAGATGCTTTCTTAATTTCCAGTCACAGCCAGAATTCCATCCTAATAAGATGAAAGCGGCTTTTCTTTTCCCCCTGACTTACCTTTGGACTTGAGAGACCTTGACAATGACCGTTTGGATGCCAGAAGGGACATGAAAATCATTCTGTATTTAACCAGCACTCATGATGTCTGGTATAAAAATCCAATAAGCCCGTCTCTTTTAAAAGAAGTTATTTACAGAGCGTTTTTCCCCTCAAGGGGACACATGTACTAGTTCTATGTCAATAATTCTGTGGAGGAGATGTGGTGATTACATCACACAAAAAAGTAGCAAACGATGGAATTAATAGAATTGTGAGTTTGGGTCTTCTTACCCATGCTGGGGGTAAAACTGAACTTTATTCTGAAAGTTGCCAACTGCAGAGAAATATCCGTCCCTAGTTTAGTTTTTGTGAAGCTAAAATGGTATATATGGAATGGTATATATGAATAAAGAAGGTGTCTAAAATAGAGAAGAATTTGTAAACATGTTAATTATTATTTCCTTTGTTAAAGTAGATGCAGTCTACAGAGGTAGAGAAAAGGGAAAACCAGATCTCATTAAGTTAAATTCCAATGTATAATTAGATATAGATGTTGATGTGAGCAAAGATAAAGGTAGTCTGGAGATGATCTATTCCCCTACTTATTTAAGGTTGACTAGCAAACAATCAGGTGTTTTCTTAACTTCCAGTTACAGCCAGAATTCCATCCTAATGGATGATCACCGGGTTTTGCTCTGTAATTGCCTCACGCTCAACCTCCATTAACACTTTCCATACCACTGGGTCACTACTCTCTGACAGGTGAATGGACAGTGGCTTCCCTCCCCTCAACTGTCAGCTCTACATGGATTCACCCCAAATCCTTTAGCTTCCTACAGTTAGTGTACAAGACTTTGAAAAAAGTAGGTTAACCCAATAAAGGGAAGCATATAAATTAAGTGAACAAATCTCATTCCATCCCTGAGATCTAGAAACTCTTAGGGCCGGTCCTCTTCTCTTCTCTTTTGGATCCACACAGCAGTCAGCATAGCATGGGTGTGTCTTCCTGAAGCCTCTTCTTACATGCTTCACTGTGAATGAGTCACATAACTTTTCTGAGACTCAGAAGCATCCTTTGAATAATAGTGGTTAATAATAAGCTGTTCTGCAATTTAAAGCAAAAGATGGATATAATGCATTAACAGGTGGGAATCTCAGCAGAGAAATGGAAACTATAAAAAAGAAATGAAATGAAAATTCCAAAGAGAAAAAGAAGTAATAAGCTGTTCGGTTCTTACAGGTTTATTTTGAGGATTCCATGAGAAAATGGGCTTGGCATAGTGTTTTCAGCTGTAGAGTTACATAAATGTTAATAATAGCATCACAATACCCATATACAGTGTTAGGTAGCATAAGGGGTGCTGAGAACCCAATGCACAAGCCTTCCCAGTAGTGAGCAGTAGAAGGAACATGGATGGTTGACTTTGAATGAGGCCACTATGTGCCAAGTCATCCCAGACTTATCCCTGGAGGGTAAGATCTGTGAAAACCAATGGGCCAGTTGGACTTCACACCTACTGCATAGCCAATGCTTTACGCCTCATTGAGGACCCTCCAGTGCCCACCTCACTGAAGGTAGTTTGAAATATCAAAACAGTCATTATTGTTGTAATGAGCTTTCATGTTTAATAGCTCCAAGCTTGAAGGATAGCTGGCTTTTCAGAGAGCCATCCATACAACGGTATGGTTCAGCACCCCCGAGGTAACCCAAATCCCACAGACTCCGTCACTGCCACAGCCTCAGATTGAATAGGGCCCAGTGTGTGTGGGTGTTTTTAATCAGAGTAGACAGGCTAACCAAACCACTGCCTGACAAATGGCTACTTCCTCTTAATATCAGGAGTCCTTCAGCAAGGGCATCTGGAAGTCACTGGACTTGGTAGAAATAAAAAAAATAGCAATAATCGTACATAACCATGGTAAGAAAAGCAGAAAACATTTATGTGTCCCAGGCACTCTGCTAGGTTTTTCCACATTGATTATTTTTAATTTTTTTTTTTAATGTTTTATTTATTTCTAGGAGAGAGAGAGAGAGAGAGACAGCATGAACAGGGGAGGGTCAGAGAGAGAGGGAGTCACAGACTCTGAAACAGGCTCCAGGCTCTGAGCTGGCAGTCAGCACAGAGCCCGACGCGGGGCTCGAACCCACGAACCGCGAGATCATGACCTAAGCAAAAGTCGGACGCTTAACCGACTAAGCCACCCAGGCGCCCCTGATTATTTTTAATTCTTAAAGCAACATTATGATTTCATTATGCTTAGGTTATACTTTAGGGAAAAATATGCCATCGTTTGTGGTTTACAGACCACATTCTAAGAGTTTAAATCAGTGTGTGTGTGTGTGTGTGTGTGTGTGTGCGTGTGTGTGAAAACCTGTGAGTGTGATGGGGTGATCCATATTTCCTTCTATTGAGCAAATAAAGAAACAATCCAAGAGCAGAGAGGTCAGAGTTTGTGCAATTAGTAGATGCAGAGGCAGAGTTGGAAATTTACTTTCCTCTAGCTATTTGCTGTCTTTCTTTTTTTTTTTTTTTCTTTTTTTAAAAGAACCGTTCCGGGGCATCTGGGTGGCTCAGTTGGTTAAGTGTCCAACTTTGGCTCAGGTCATGAGTTCAGTCCTGCAATGGGCTCTGTGCTGACAGCTCAGAGCCTGGAGCCTGCTTTGGGTTCTGCGTCTCCCTCTCTCTCTGCCGCACCCCCGCTCACTCTCACACACAAACACTCTTTCTCTCAAAAAATAAATAAGCATTTAAAGAAACTGTTCCATATTGTATGGTTTCAAATTTTCTCATCATTTTCCTTAAAGCATCTATTTTCCCTTTTAAATAATACATTTGGATGATAAATGCTAAATGATACCTTCTCCAGTAGATGCTCCAAGATTTTTTTCCTATGATGAAGGCTGCCTTTCCATCCCAGGCCTGATATGTAGAATTTTCTGCTCTTGCACATTCTAGACTCCAAGGATGCATTCAGCCCTCTTTTGTTTATTTATTTTGAGAGAAGGAGACAGCACAAGTGGGTGAAGGGCAGAGAGAGAGAGAGAGAGGGAGATGGAGAATCCCATGCAAGATTCACACTATCAGTGCAGAGCCCGATGTGGGGCTTGAATCCACGAACCGCGAGATCATGACCTGAGCTAAAGTCGGACACTTAACCAACTGAGCCACCTCGGTGTTCCTGATGCATTCAGCCTTTGTCCTGGACTCTCTCCACGGACTGCCAAGACCACCTAAGAGATCCAGAAACCCCCTCTCCTTTCTTAAAAAATATTTTTTTAAGCACCAAGGCAGGTTTTTGTTTTGTTTGTTTGTTTGTTTCCTCAAGAACTTTTTACTGCTTTACATCACAGTCTAGCAGAAGCTTAGAAACATAATAAACCTAGAAAGGTGACCGGAGACCCAGCACCTATGGATATTTTTTTTTTTTTTATTACTCCTCCTGGGCTAGAGAGTCCTCTGCTCTCTAGGTCTGAGAAAGATGTTCACTAATGTCCCCCTTCCCATTCACCAGTGAAAGCCATTCCTTCCATACTTTAAGATATATTTTCATTATAATTAAGGCTGAAATGAGAATCTCATGTCAGCTCAATTCAGTGTAAGTTTATTCATCAAACATTCCATTTGAGGGATGACTCATGAAGATGTACTAGTAACTCACATGTGTCACTTCTTCCAGGATGGTGGTGGGGGGGTGGGGCAGCTTTCAATAAAACAGCAATGACAAATTGCCTTACTGATCACAACAGTAGGGATTTTCAGGGAGTTACAGAAACAAAGTTCACCTTCATAGCAGGTCGGCAACCTTCTTCACAAGGGTCTCTGGAAGGGATAGCCACCTCTCAGATACCTCTTCACCTAAGCAGAAACTTTCCAGAATCCATTTACCAAACACATTCTGAAAACAGGTTTATTCCGAGGCCCTTACAAACAGATTTGTCTTAAGGGACTGGAAGGGGCCTCCAGTATTACAGCAATGACACAAGTTCCTGGAAACATGTACCTTTGTTCCACCTCCTGGAAACGTGTACCTGAGCTCTGGTGACCCATGGGAGATAAGAAGACTTCGCAGGGATAGAGAGATGGGCTCTTGTAATTGGTGGGCTCTCTCTACTTGTTCTCATCTCAGGAAGGCCTTACTAAACTCTCTCATAACGTATAATTGAGGCAATTAATCTTTTTCTCTGCCCAGCATATGATCCCATTTGCATACATTAACAGCATTTTAATAATTAAAGCTTTTTTCATAATTATCGGGAGTTAATCACCACATTTTAGGCAAAACATCCAATACCAGACACCATTCAGAGTTGAGAAGAGGTTGAATATATGGGAAAATAATGGCAGGAAAGAGTCCTGCTCAGCAGATCAGTAGCTAAGGAATTGTCATGTTGATGAGCACAAGTCATACACTAATCTCCCCCAAAGGCCTGCTCTAATAATTAACACATATTGAGGTCAAAGAAGCCTAGTTCTAAAATATTTTAGTATTTGCTCAGCATTAACCTTCTTCTCCCATTTATTGTCAGCAAAGGACTTTGTGTTATCATAACGTGCAATAACCTACAGGCCAGGTATCAACATAAACGCTCCCTAACAAATTCTTCAATTTCCTAGCCATTTGTTTCAGAATAGATTTACAGACCCTCTCTCCACATTTCTTTATGAGTTTCCAATAGAAACTTCCATTCTCCTGGTTGGAAGGAGAACACATATTGGCTGTCTATGATCTGCCATGTAATGCCTGTGTGAATTCTAGAAAGCCAAGGGGGTCATGGACTATCTCTAAAATAAAGATGGTGGAAAAGAGATCGAGTCCCAAAGAAGATAAACATCAAAAGTCTCACCACCAGTCTGCATTTTGAGGAAGGGAAATGTGCAACAAATTTTTGAAGGAGTCACAATATGCTTCTTTGAGGTGAATTCTCTAGTCTGGTTTATCCTGTGAAGTCTATTGGCTACTTGAGAGTTTTAGAATATTTTAATGCAATCTATATTTGTGATTGTCTTTCCAATGTCACCTCAGGACCCGAGGATGAGCACAAATGCTGGAGAAAGACCCTTGAATCTAGTAACAATGACTATCATCTGCATGACATATGATGCTTTACATTATCTTACAAACATTTCATCACTGATCACTCTTGATACTCATAACACAACATGTCCCAAAGTGTCTCCTGTTTCCATATCTGACTGGATGCCTGGGGGGTTGAATTAGTTGGTTTTACACTGGCTGTGAGTGATTGATCAATGAAAAACCCTGGATCTTCTAAACTCGGATCCTGGGTGCCTCAAACTTGACTGTGCCTTTAGCATGAATAGATTGTCTCATCTAAGAGACAGTGAATAATGGTAAACACTATACCATACTTCATTACCTCTCTAAACAAGTCTGAACTAGCAGCCCTTATTTTGGGTACCCCTAACACCACACGCTTATTCTGTCATAGCAATTAGCACATTGTCATTATCAGCTTAATTGTATACCTTCCTCAAAAGAATGTAGCATCCTTATGGACACGGACAATGCCCATGTCGTCACTTTAGAGCTTCTACTCTATTCTGGGCAAACACTCAAGCAGAATAAAAAGTATAAGATGATGATAAGTGCTAAAGAAAAAATAAAGTAGGGAAGGGAAAGAGGGAGGGTTGACGGAGGTAGAAATTTTCAATTGGATAATCAAGGGCAGCCTCACTGAGAGTGTGAAACTTCGGTCAGAGCTTGAAGGTGAGGAAGCAACCCTAGGGTACCTAAATGGAAGAATAAGTGAAAGTGTAAAGCTCTTGAAGCAGGGTATGGGACTGTGTGAGCCAGGTGAACTCAGGACACATTGAGGTGAGAGAGAGGGAGACTTGGGGTATCCAGAAGCTCATCTGCTGGTCCCATAGTGCAGCCCTTGGTTGGGACCCAGGCTCCTATTCCTGAAGGAATGGAAACCATTACAGGATTTTGAGCAGAAGAAAAATATAACCCGATGTGATGTTTAAATTTATGGGTCACCTTAACTGGGCCACATGATGTGCAGGTGTTTGGGTTAAACATTATTCTGCAGATATCTGTGAGGGTGTTTCTGGGTGAGACTGGCATTTGATTTGGTATACTGAGTAAAGCATATTGTCCTCCTCAATATTGGTGGGCACCTTCCAACCTGTTTAGAAGGCACTGAGTAGAACAATAAGATGGAGGAAAGGAGAATTTGCTTTCTTCTTGACTTCTTGAGCTGGGACATTGGTCTTCTCTTGCCCTCAGGAACTTATACCATTGGGGTCCTGGTTCTTAGGCCTTTGGACTCAGTGGAACTACACCTCCAAGGTCTTTCTTGGGCCTCCAGGTCACAGATGGCAGATCAAGGGACTTCTCAGTCTTCATAATCCCATGGGTCAACTGCTTGTAGTAAATCTCTAGAGAACCCTGACTAACACACTTACTGACTTAAAAGGTTCTTGTTGCCTGTTTCATTGAGGTCAGATGCGAGCTGATTCCTCTTAAAATGAGATCCTCCAGAGGAATGCCTTGAATATGATTTGGAAGGTCAGTTAATATTTTTTGAATTAATGACTATGATACATTACTTTAAGCTTAGAAACTCTTACTGTTCCTTTTTCTTCACAAGAAAATTGTGAAGAAGGGAAAAAGGTCACACGGCTTCAGGAGTAAGTAGGAGGAACCTAATGGGAAGGTGGTCTTTCCAAATAACTTATAAATATTGCCACATAATAACCAAATCATTATATTTATATTTAATTTTATAATGAAGATATTTTGAATAAAACTTTATATAGATTATTCTTTTTTTAAATAGTTTATTGTCAAGTTGGTTTCCATATAACCCCCAGTGCTCATCCCCACAAGTGCTCCCCTCCATGCCCATCACCCCCTTCCCCTCTCCCCAATACCCATCTGCCCTCAGTTTGTTCTCAGCATTCAAGAGTCTCTCATGGTTTGCCTCCCTCCCTCTCCCCCACTATTTTTCCCCTTCTTCTCCCCCACGGTATTCTTAAGATTTTCTGTGTTTACTCTTACCTATACTTTTATCTATGTTATAAAGAAATTACTCCAAATATTTGGATCTGAAAATAGGAATAAAAAACGTCTACCTCCCAGAACTCTTGGGAAGATTAATTGAGATGAAATGAGGAAAAAAGCCAGGGCAAATTTTTCAATTAAGTATTCAATAACATTTTAGTTTTTTTTTTGTTTGTTTGTTTGTTCATTTGTGTTAAGTAGGATTGAAAACGTATACTGGCAAAGCTGAATCGAATTCTGTGCTCAAACTGGAAACCTCAACTTCCTATGTATTATGGAAAGAATAGATTTTAAATATCTTCAATCTTCTGTCACCTCCATCACTGGAAATTGAATAAAAGAAACTCACGGTAAATCCAGAGCTTTAAAAAGTCTCAAAATTTCCATAAAGTAGATGAATTATAAAATGTCATTTCTGTGGGACGAGGGGGAGGGAGACAATATAAAAGGGAGAAGTAAGACATTATTGGTTTTCTTTCTTAAAAGCACCATGGCCACTTTCATCCTGAACAACATATTTTTTTATTTACATTTTTGAAGCAAGATGGATTTTTCTCTTTCCCTGAGTTGAAGAATAAACAAAGACAGAAACAAATGAACAGTGTCAATATTTTATCTATGAAAATTTCAGGTATTATATCAGGTTTTCTTATTCCTCTTTTAATTATTTAGCTAGGTGGCATTTTATGACTTTTTTCTTCCTTTTATTCTACACAGTCAATAATACCTTTCCAGATGTAGCTGAAATGCCACCTCTGTGATTCACAAGACCATAGAATTACAAAGGTAGAGAGTATCTGCAAGGTTTAGTACTCATGCAATCATTGTTTCCCCAGGTTTTGCTGTTGTTTGGAGACAGATTTATATCTGCAATTATGATTGTGTTTGTTTTCTCAGCCTTTCCATTTCTTTCTGCTACTGCAGCCCTTCCACAGGTACCCTGGGGACACCTTTTGAGCAACGTGGAACAGAAACAAAGATGCGGAGAAACAGAGATACTGATTCTTGAGTGATGACCAAACCCTATTGAACCTAATGGTTACAGAAAGTTGGAGAGAAGGGCTAGGAAGAGAGAAAGGACTGGGAGAAGGGAAGAAAAGCAGAAACCTCTCCCTTCCAGGGGGAAGCAGAGACGTCAGAAGGAGGACAAGGATCGGGACTCAGCACCAACTTTCTTTCGAGTGTGGACTGCTATTCCTCCGATCCAAACTCAGGTAATAACAAAAGCCAGAGTCCTGGGCACTTGTCAGCCCCTGGAGAGAATCTGAAGATGTGGGCATCTTTCATGGCCATGGGGACATTAAGGGGTATCTCAGCCCCCTGATTAGGACTGAATACACCATATGCGTATGACGTCCTTTTACAGTGGGCCAGCCACTGGTATTTTTAGTCTGTTTCATTTTAGGTTGTTGTAACTTACTTTTTACTATGAAATAAATATACACCCAATTTAGAAAAGTATATATATACACACATATCTGTATACATTTACACACACACACAGACACGCACCCACATAGATCTGAAAATTAAATAGTGTAAGTGATCCAACTTTGTTAACCTTATCCAAATTGTTCTGGCTACTCCAGATATTTGGAATCATTGTATCTATGTTCAATAACACGGTCTTTTCCACAAGAAAGACCACTGGCATTTTGATGGGGATTGAATTAAATCTAAAGCTTAAGGAGAGAAAATTGGCATTTTAAACTTTGGCTATTCCAATTAATAAGCATTGTATGCATTGTCATTTAATATTTCATTTTTTCTCTCAGTAGCACTTGATAGCCATTCAGCATATGGGTTCTGCACATATAATTTTTTTAAAAAATTGTCCCTAAGTATTACTTTTTTTTTCAGATGCAACTGGAACTGGCAATATTTTTAAATTTTATGCTTGCTATTTATATACAGAAGCACAATTCCTTTTTGTACACTGAACTTATATGCCACAACCTTGTGAAGTTTACATATTACTTCTTTGAGCCTTTTTATAGTTTCCGTATGATTTTCTACATATGTCATAATGTGCTGTGAACACAAAATTAATTTTACTTTCTTCCTTTAAATATTCATATTTTAGGGGCGCCTACATGGCTCAGTGGTTTAAGCGCCCGACTTCGGCTCAGGTCATGATCTCACGGTTCATGAGTTCCAACTTCACATTGAGCTCTATGCTGACAGCTCAGAGCCTGCAGCCTGCTTTGGATCCTGTGTCTCTCTCTTGCTCTCTGCCACTCTCTCTCTCTCTTTCTCTTTATCTCTTTTTCTGAAAACTAAACATTAAATTTTTAAAAGTTAATATTCATATTTCATTTACTTTGCTTGCTTATTGAAATACCTAGACCATCTAATTCAGTATTAAGTAGAAGTGGTAAAAGTGGAAATCTTTGACTTTTTCCCAGTTCCAGGGAAAAACTATTCAATGTTCGCTATTTTAAGAGAGAGAGGGAGAGAGAGAATGATATTGGATAGATACATACAAGAAATTAAAAAAAAATATTTTACTACAGATCAACTAGATATCAATAAAAATATCTCAGAATATAATTAGCAACTTTATGTAAGTCAATGTGGATAAATAGGTAAAATAGCGTACATTTCTAGAAAAACATACTGACACTGAAAATGAAGTGTTTCTAAATAGTCCTATACCTCTAAAGAAATTAATCTATAATGTAAAATCTTGCCAAAGAGAAAACTCCAGGTACAGATGGCTTCGCCACAAAAATTTAAAATATATGTAGAAATGCAAAGACCAATAGTAACCTATCTATACAAGATTAAAGAATGACACAATATGATGTTTTTTTCTTCCCAATATGAAGACTCTTGAGAAAGCTACAGTAATTAGAACAGTGCAGTATCAGCACAGATGATGACAAAAGGTAAAAATTGAGAGAACTGAAAACTTTCCCCAGTCACCGAGTACAGGTGGCTTGTGACAAAGGTGACATTATAGAACAGTGGGAAAGAATGAGTTTGCAATGCATATTGTGAAAACAACTAGATGTAGACACTGACCAATAGTACAGTGGACCCAACCTCATTACAAATTTTAGCCTGATTCTAGATTTAAATGTAAAATGTAGATCTAAATGTAAAAGATGAAATAGCATACCGCTTATAAAGATTTTTAAGTAAGGGAAAAAAATCTTAAACATAAAGAAAAATATTAATAAAATAGGCTCTACTAAAACTAAGAACTTTAATTCATCTGAATATTTTCTTAAGGGTTTGAAAAGGAAACCCAAAATTGGGAGAAGATATTTATGAAGATATTACTAAGTTATTAACTGGAATGCACCTAAAGAATGTCAATAAGTCCATAAGAAATAAGACCTATCACCCAATTAAAAATGGGAAGTGAGTAAAGACATAAACATACATTATCAAAAGAGGATATACAAATGTCCAATAAATATTGCAAGTAAAGCCACAAAGATTTCTATAAGACACTCACAGAATAACTAAAATAATAATAATAAAAGAATGGGAATACTAAGTGATGTGTAATTCCATTTATGTAAAGGGGAAAAACAATGGCAACATTAAGTTTGGAGTTAAAATTCAAGATAATGGCTATCTGAGTAGGACAGAAAGGTTAGTAGTTGGGAGAAGAACGAGAGAATTTCTTAGGTGTTGGTAATTAATGCTTTATTTCTCAGCTGGATGCTAATCACCAAGTTTGCTCATTTTGTGATAATGCTTTGAGCTCTGTATTGAACTCTTTGTTCCATATATATATTTATATATGATTAAATATATATTGTATATATAGGGATCATATGTGTGTGTATTTATTTATTGTTTTATTAATAAAATAATAAAGCCTTATAAAACAAAGTAGAGATAAACAAAATGAGACATTCATAGAGTTAAAATTTAAGGCAATAAAAGAATTCCATGAAAGTATCATGATAAAATCTTTAATAATCTATATGAAGCAATTTTTTTCTTAAAAGTTAGAAATTTGACTCAAGGAAAAACTGAAGTCCTGAATTGACAATTGGCTCATTAAGGAAAGGAAATTTTTAGATATAACAAAGTAACACAAATTCAGACAATATCTTCGATCCTGATTTACTTACTTGATAGATATTTACTAAGCATGTTTTACAGTCACTACTTTAACATTAATTTTTAAATTGACATTCACTGTGACTGTATTTAGCAGACAGTCTAGCAAATGACAGCCTCTAATAGGATCCTGGCTTCCTCAGGACCCTCCACCTTTCTAATTTCTCAAATCTGGAACAGTGTGGTTTATCTAAGTCACACATCTGACTGCACATTTGGCCTGGGCATTTTTGCTAATCATCCTCCCTATCAAATAACAAAACACTGTTGAAGAAGTGCATATGTAATGTCTTAAAAAAAATACAAGCTCAGGAAGATCAGTCTGGGCTGGAATTCCAGCTCTGTCACACTGAGGACTCTGGCAGGTTACATGATAATAGCAACTGACACTAGACCGCTTCCTAAGCACCAACAAGTCCTCTAAGAAATGGTGTAAATCTGGGGCGCCTGGGTGGCTTAGTCGGTTGGGTGTCCGACTTTCGCTTAGGCCATGATCTCGCGGTTCGTGGGTTCGAGCCCCACGTCGGGCTCTGTGCTGACTGCCAGCTCGGAGCCTGGAGCCTGTTTCAGAGTCTGTGTCTCCCTCTCCCTGACCCTCCCCTGCTCACGCTGTCTCTCTCTCTCTCTCCCAGAAAAAAATAAAAATAATAAAAAAAAAAAAAGAAATGGTGTAAATCTATGTGTATTGTGCTTGTAGCAATTCTAGGACTCAGGACCCATTTTCATTGAGATCTGGGGAGTTTGGTAACTGGAGCATAGGGAAGTTAAGATCTTGCCTAAAATAATACAAGATTGTAATGTTTGCCTCCTATTTGCAGAGAATATAATTGTAACCACTAAATCATACTGCTTGCTGTCTAGTTTAAACAATTTTAGACATAATCTTCTAAGTTTAGAATGAGGGATAATTGTACTCATCTAATAATATAGTTGTGTGGACAATATTTAATTTTTTTAATGTTTTTATTTATTTTGAGGGAGATAGAGACAGAATGTAAGCAGGGGAGGGGCAGGGAGAGAGGGAAACACAGAATCTGAAGCAGGCTCTAGGTGCCAAGCTGTCAGCACAGAGTCTGACATGGGGCTCGAACTCACGAACCATGAGATCATGACCTGAGCTGAAGTCGGACACTTAAAGGACTGAGACGCCCAGGCGCCCCTGTGTGGACAACATTGAAAATAACAAATGAAAACATGTTTCATCCATGCCAGACACATAGATGGGTGCACTCAACAAAATTTTGTTGAGCTGAAATATGGAATGAATGAACTAAGTTTATGAATTAAAAAAATAAACTGAAATTAATAAAAATAAACCATTTACTTCCCAGTCGAAGGGGAAAATATTAAGGGAATTTAAAGTGACTGGATAGACTACTTCTAGTGTCGTTTTATATTCTTCAAGCTGAATTACAATGTTTTGGTCATCAATGGCAAACATACATCTGCCAATTTCCCTGTGACTCCCATGGTTACAAGCAATTGTACATGCATTATACCTAATAATCCTAAGAGCCTAAAACTGTAGTCATTGTTATTATTATTAGTTTCTTCATGATACAGATTGGGAAACTGAGGCAGACAAAGTTTAAGTAATTTATTTGGGCCACATGGCTGCTACGTAGAGGATAGTCTGTGCATCCAATGTTCTTCTGTTTAACTATCTGCCGTCTCCTCATTGAGCTGTGAATTTCTTCAGGGGTGGAGCTTTATTTGCTTTTTAAGCAAATAGTTTGTGGGTCATTACAAGTAGACAAAATATTGAAATCTTGGGCCTCTGCTTTAAGAAATAATCTCTAGAACTGATGGAAGAATGAATTGCCTGATATAGAGAATGGATTGTCTCTTAAAGAGATCTCTTTGGGGCACCTGGCTGGCTCAGTCAGAAGAACATGTGACTCTTGATCTCAGGGTCATGAATTTGAGCCCCACATTGGGTGTAGAGATTACTTAAGTAAAATAAAAGAGATTTTTTTTTCTGTACTCAATTATCTGATTTTTAATTAACAGCTGAATGAGTGAACAAGTGAACAAGCTAGGTTCAAGCTTGGGTATGTCATGTGTAGAGACATGAGCAGCATTTCAAAGGCAGAGCCAGAAGGACTTGCTGACAGATTTATGACTGTAGGCAATGAACAGAATGGTAGAACACACTGAGATACCACCTCTGGGTTCTTGATTTTTTTTTTATTTAAAAGATTTTTAAAATATTTATTTATTTTTGGCAGAGGAGAGAGTGACAGAGTGTGAGCAGGGGAGAGGAAGAGAGAGAGGGAGACACAGAATCTGAAGCAGGCTCCAGGATCTGAGCTGTCAGCACAGAGCCCGAAGTGCAGCTTGAGCTCACGAACCGCGAGATCATGACCTGAGCTGAAGTCGGACACTCAACCAACTGAGCCACCCAGTCCAAATGTCACTTTGGACCCTTGACAAATCAGGTGCCTGAATGTACCCTCCTTTCCAGTTGCCCACAGCTCATGGTGACTGGACTTCAGAGCTAAGTACACTCACTGTGAAAGCTTCCTCTAGTCTTCATGTCTTCTACAAATGGGGATCTAAGAAGATGATATAAGCAAAGTGATCATATCACCCCAGGTTTTCATGAAGGCTCATCGAGTGTTTGAGTCTTATTTAGAGACCTAGTTTTCCATTTTCCTACGTATGCTTATTTTCTAGAATGCTAAGTTAGCAAAAACCTCTTTAAACTTGATAATGTCAATTAGATTTTTTTATACATATTTCCCTACCTTGCCTCAGAGGCATAAAGAGACTGTAGCATCCAGCTTTAACTTTCTGACTACATATACGTGTGTTGTGATCTCTCGTCTGAGTAGCAAAGCCACTAACTGGAAAAAGAAAAGCCAAGAATATTTCTATCTGGAAACCCGAGGTTAGTTTTTCTACCCTAAAAGATCTTTCCGCTGTGTCTTGATAATTGAGAGACACCACAGGGCAAGTTCAGTAGATGTTGTCAGTATTGCATATGTCTGTAAGTCAGAAGATAAGTCCCTTCTCTAGCAATTACTAGTTGTATAGCTCTCGGTGAGTACGTTGGATATGGTCAATTGACACTCAGGATCCACTCTCTCATTTTTCTTGGCTATTCTCTGTAGAATAGAAGCTATAAAGCAGAAACCCACATATCTTGGCTCAATAGTAACAAGACTTCTGCAAGCAAATTTGGTTCTGCCAATTGTATGCACTTAAGTGATTTAGAAGAGAAGAGTGAGGAGGAGGCCACCTTCCTACTGCTGGCTGCTGGCCGGCCAATTTATGGCAATGCGGCTGCCCAAGGTGGTTGTATAAGGGCAGTGGCAGCTCTCTCAGCACCCTCTGACCCCCCAGTCTCTGTGCTCAACCTCAGTTATCCCACGTCCCTGACTCTTGCTCCTATAGTCCTTCCAAGATTCCATAAGCACTTAATTCCTTGCACTAATTCACGTTCAGTTTAAAACACGTAGAGTGGTTTGTTTCCTGCAGTGAGCTCAAAACTGCTAGAGCAAGTCTCTCTCTGAGACCTCAGTTAATTTATCTCTTTAGTGAGACTAATGAAATGATTAAATGCAGGGACCTGGAACAAATTATTCCTTCAGTTTCATATTATTTTTGTTTAAAAGCTAGGTCAGAAAAATCAAAACCTATAGACAAATTATCCCTCAGTATGCAATCCAAATACTGTCAAATTAGAAGTGAGATGTATCATAAAAATATTCAATTAAATACCATCTATTTTTTAATGTCTAGTAAATTCCAAGCAGTGTTCCAGGCAGTGATTATATAATAATGAGCCAAACAATTTCATTGCCTTCCAGGAGCTCACCCTTTATCAGGAGATACAGACACACAATCAGGCAATTTTGGTACAATGTCATAAGGGGTACAGTGATGGTAGGCACAGAGCATGACCAAAGCAAAGATGAGCGGCACATGTCCCCTTTGGGAAATGAGGTTTCATGGTGAGCTCAAAAGTGGTAGTATCTGATGGAGCCTTGAGTGACCAGACACACCCAGGAACATGGCAGATGACCTTGGTGGCTGACCACCCCACAGTTTTCCCCTTTCTTCACAGAGTGTTGAAAGGCTATATGCTTGCATTCCTAGCCTCCCTTGCAGCTACTTCATGAGCACGTGGCACAATCCTGGCAGAGACCTGGGGAGGGTTCTGGGGCATGTTTACCTCCTAAAACAATTGCACGGAAATTAACCATGTTTTTTCTTCCCACGTTTAGAGGCTGCTGTCTGAAAACGTGATGCTTAGATCTGTGGCAACCACCTCTTGACAATAAAAGGAAAGAAAAAGACATTTCAAAGAAGTGCTGGCATTGTCTCTGAGCTGCTGAATTTACAGGGTACTGAAATTTCAGAAATCCCTGTTGTGTGAGATAAAAATGCACTATTCAATCTGGGTTAGGTCAAGTGTTCTATTTCTTGAACAAACAAACAACACTATGTAATGCCCTGGAAGGGTATGTGGAAATAGATATGTGTTCTAAGATGGAGACTGATAAACGCAGTAGACAGGAGACAAAGGAGATTTTCACATGAGAAGGATTAAAAATTCTCGGAAATTGACCACGAGAAGAAAGGACTGACTGAGAAAGCTGGAAATAGAAAATTTGTTGGATCACACCCAAATATGAGCCCTTCTAGGAAGCATGAAGAGAGAGAGAAAAGATGAGAAGTCCCTCTTGGATATGCCTTTGCTTAGAAGGTGCACTGGTGTTTTATAACATCTACTTGGGATGGTTTTGGGTAGAGTTGATGGAAGCCCAGTTGGTAAAGTCTTTTCAATATTACAGGGAGAGAGTGTAATTATTAAATTCTACCTTCTGACTACAATGTAAATGGTTATTCAGAAGGGAATATGACTGTGGACCTCTACTATCTACAGGGCTATGGTATCCACTAGTACATGTGGCCATTGAGCACTTGTAATGTGTGTAGTCTGAGTTGATATGCTCTGTGTGTAAAATATACACCAGATGCGAAAGACTTAGTAAAAAATGGAAATCATCTCATGAATGTCCTTATACTGATGACAAATCAAAGTAATATTCTGAACATATTGGTTCAAATAAATATACTATTTAAATTAATGGTAAGTGTTACTTCTTGAAAACAAGTAGTAGTAGAAAATGTAAAATCATGTATGTGGCTTGTGGTACATTCCTATTGGACAGTGCTGCATTGGGCAATGACTTCAGTTAAGAGACAATTAGAATAATCTAGAGGAAAGATGGAAATAAAATAACCTGATCACTAAAGTGGAAAAAGGAATTGAAGGCTTGTTACAGAGTTAAGTGAATTAATCAAATGCAGAGGGTTAATAAAAGACAGAATCAGAGATTAATGTTCATTTTTTCAATTGAACACTCAGTTCCCATAGTGTGTTGTGTATTAAGTTTGCTAATTGTTTAAAAATTTTTAATGTTTTATTTATTTCTGAGAGAGAAAGAGAGGCAGCATGAGCAGAGGAGGGTCAGAGAGAGAGAGACAAAGAATCTGAAACAGGTTCCAGGCTCTGAGCTAGCTGTCAGCACAGAGCCTGATGTGGGGCTCCAACGCACAAACCGTGAAATCATGACCTGAGCAGAAGTTGGACGCTTAGCTGACTGAGCCACCCCGGCATCCCAGCTAATTGTTGTAACAATGAACTCCTAAGTCTAGTGACTCAATCAAACAAAAACATCATCTTTCTCACTGCTACATGAAGGACTGGTGTCTGCTCTCCACCTGAACAGACTGGGGTCTGTTCTCAGAATCAGAAACACCTTATTCTGAGCCCAGGTATTTCATCCTGTGGCACCATTACCCCCGAAGGGCTCTGGATCCTCTGTGAATGGTGTACATTTGACCAGTAGTTGGTAGAAAAGAGAAGGTGTCGTTTTTGCTGTTTTCTAATAAGTCAGGTATGGAAGCAGAGTATATCAGTGTACATTACTAGCCAGAAACATTCTATGTCACCAAACTGCCAGGGAGTGTGGCCATGGTAGTAGAGGTGGGTGCTCAGGAAGAGGGGAAAAATGGACTTGGTGTACAATTTGCTATTTCTTCCTGTACTGACATGGATCGCATGTGTAATCACTACTGCAGAAACACAGGTGAGAATTTTCAGCATGGCCGTGTTGAGCTTGAGGGCTTGGTGGGTGTCTGTGATGTGTTTAGTGACACAGAATTAAGTTTCAGGAGAGAGTCCTAGTTGGGCGTACAGATAATGGACACTGTCAGCTCATGCACAGTCATGAAGACATGGCAGTGCATTGGCTGACTGTCTGCCTCAAAAACCATCTGAGAAATGAATGCTGGGACATTGGACAGCGGAAGGACTCTGTGCTCCATTTGCATTTCTTTGGAGAAGAGTGACTCTATGCCTCTCAGAAGAGGCCACGTGTCTCAGTAAGGATACAGCCATGCTCAGTTTGTGGGATCACTGGTATGATTTTTCTCCAGAGGTTGTTCTGCCTTCATACTGGAAAGGAAAGATAGGTCCTTGGTTCAGCCCAATAACAGGACTAGTCAGGTCAGAAAAGCTTCACCCCTTTCCCTTGGGTGGCTTCAGAAGGTGCATTGTGTTGTGAAAGTGACTCTGCATTTGATTCTCTGTGAACCGTGCGGATCTTTCTAGCATCAGTTTAAACCTTAAGACCTCTCAAAGACGTAAGCTAGACTACATGATTTCATTTCCTCACTCCCTGTCATTTACATATAAGCTTCTGAAATCTGCCATTTGTCCCTTGTCCCTTCTGAAAATGCTCTCACTAGAGTCACAGATGACCCAGAGCTTACTGGGATGGTTGGAAGGTCAGTGACGCAAGGAGGACCTGGCCTCAGGTGCAAAGTTTAATTGGGCCCCAATAGGAGCACCTGGGTGGCTCCGTTGGTTAAGTGTCTGACTTCAGCTCAGGTCATGATCTCACAGTCCGTGGGTTCAAGCCCCACATCAGGCTCTGTGCTGACAGCTCAGAACCTGGAGCCTGATTCAGATTCTGTGTCTCCCTCTCTCTGCCCCTCCCCCGCTCACTCTGTCTCTGTCTCTCAAAATAAAATAAAGACATAAAAATATTTTTAAAAATGGGGCACCAATAAAGTCAGTGATCAAGATATATAGGTTTTAATGCAATATTTTAAAAAATCAAAATTAATGGAAAAATGCATGAGGAACAAACTATCAACATTTTAAATCGACATGGATCTGTTGGGTATCGATAATGCCTTTCATTGTAGATCTTTTCCAGTTCAGTAGTGCTCTTCCTTCTCACAGTGTTGTGTGCTTCTCTCACCTAAGTTGCTTCCCCTTTTCCTTTCCTTTCACTTTCACTCCTTCCTCCTACCTTTCCCAGGCATGCACACATGGGCCATCATGTTCATTGAAAAACTTTAACCATTTGTTACACTATCTTCAACTATTCAGTTATGTTCAGTGATGCTAATGCTAAAGTCACTATTTCCAGTTCATTCCTCATTCCTAAAACTCAGAGGCGCATATTTAATAGCCTTCTGGACATCTCAATCTGAACATTTTCTTCCCAAGAAGCCCCTGGAATTAAAAAATCAAAAGATGGATTTATTTTCTACATATCCCCAACCATGTAGCTCTTCTCATACTCTAATTGTTGGCAAAAGCTTTCTCTTTTCATTTCCCACATTTAGTCACTCGACAAATCCTAGTATGTTATTTCTATATATTTCTTAAACCCACCTCCTTCTATTTTCATAAATGTTGACTTTATAAGACTATCATCATCTGTTCTCCTTGTCCCCATGCACTACTTCTTTTCCTTTCTCTTTGTGTATGTAGATCTATCTATCTATCTATCTATCTATCTATCTATCCATCTATTCATATATATATATGTAGACACAAATATATGTGTCAATATGTGTTTATAATCTCTGTTGATCCAATGTGTATGCACTCATATATGCTATGTACTTTGGACTGAATGTGTACCCCCAACATTCATGTGTTGAAGCCTAATGCCTGGGAAGTAGGTAGAACCTTCGGGAGGTAATTAGGACAGGAGGGTGGAGCTCTCCCTTAAAGAAGAGACCCCAGAGAGCTCTCATGCATTCCATTCTGTAAGGACACTGTGAGAATATGCTGTCTATGAATCAGAAAGTGGGCTTTTACCTGATGCTGAATCTGCTGGCACCCTGATCTTGGCCTTCCATCTTCCAGAATTTGAGAAATACGTTTCTGTTGTTTACCAGTTACTTGGTCTTGAGGGTACCTGGTTGGCTCAGTAGGCAAAGCATGTGACTCTTGATTTTAGGATTGGGTCCCACATTGGCCATAAGGCTTACTTAAAACAACAACAACAACACATAAATAAAGTAGGCTATCAGCTACTTGGTGTCTGGAACTTTGTGATAGCAGCCTGAACAGACTAAGACAACACATGCACATTCACATAGGTGACTAAACTAATGTTCCTGGAGAATTGCCAAAGGCATCAATTATAGTTTGGAGCTGTGATGATCCCTACAGAAAGCTATCAAGAATACAGATTTAGGATCACCTGTCAAGTCGGGGGTCCTCGGGTACACAGAAGGCGGGGAGGGAAAACTCAGTCTCTTGGTCTGAGCTAAGAGTCCAACAGTTGGACAGAATAGTTTAGCTTCTAACAATTATGTCCTAAGCCACAGCAAAACCCTATGGAGCACATGAAAAACTTTAAGTTACCCCAAGATAAAATATCTTTCGAGAACTCTGGCTCTTTAGAAGTCTCTGAAGCCACTCTGACTACTTGCTCTACTTTTCCAACAAACCAAGCAAAGGGATGCAAAATGCTGAAAGGAAGCACTATGCAGACTCCCTTCCCTCCTTCCCTCCAGTTTTTGTCCTCAGACCAAACAAAGTGACCAAGAGAAAGCACCTTACCTTCTAAAGTAATGGGTACTTCTGCCTTGATCTATCATAGATCTCCCAATGACGTTGGTGTAATGTGTCTTTCCTAGGAAATAAACCGTTAATCAATTGTGGATTCAAATTCAAGCAATCCTAGCAATTCCAAGAGGAACAGTCATATTGAAACTCTGCTCCTTGGGATTTCCAAATGAGGGACTTGGGAAAGACAGGTTTAGAAATCAAGGGTGGGAGGTAGGGGCACAAATAATCTTTGCCACAGGGTCTATCAGCTTATACAGTCACCACGAGTTCAGAGGATGGTATAGCAGAGTTTTGTTTTCTTTGTTGACCTTCAGTTAATTCTGGGTGTTACAGGAACACTGCTCTGTAGGCTTATGCCCTGAACTGCGGCCTGACTTGGGCCAAGTGCAGGCCACGAACACACTGAAAGAGGTTGTCTTACAGCAAAGACGAAAGTTGGGCAAAATGAGGCAAGACATTATGAGAATTAAGAGGCAGGAGGCTGATGGATCAGTCTGTCTCTCTTGCATGAAAATAGAAATAGTTTCTCACCAAAATACCTGCCTTCTGTGTACATTAATCACAAAAACCCAGAGGGGGTTTCAATGGCCCCATTTACAATACCTATGCCAAGCAGGTATTTTTTCTTTCTTTCTATTTTTTTCCCTCTTCTATTGACAAGAGAGTTTGGGGAGAAGGTGCTTTTAGTCATTACTTTTCTTGAGCAGTCAGTATTGCCTTAAGAAAAAAAATGCCGTGAATATAACAAATCAGGTTTCCTACTGGGTTTGTGACAGCCCAGGCAGGAGGGACAGAAAGCAGAATTGCACAGAGCTTGAAATAGTTGCTGATGGATTTCCTGCCTCGCAGAATTAGAACGAAGCCAGAGAGGTTGAGCATGGTGGTGGGGGGAGGGGGGGCCCAACCGGACACACCTTTCGGGACAAATCTTTAGGCCTGATTCAAGTCTGTATAAAGCCTCCCACAGCCTGGTCTGTGCCTGCTTCCCACTCCCGTTGCTGCTGCTGTTTGACCGGGGACTTCTGCACTGAGAGCCTCCTCCTGGCCCCTTTGTAGCTTCCATGCATTTTCCTGACTTGCCTTGGTTTGCTCCAAGAAGTGAACCCCTGCATTCTGTCGCCTAAATTATTCCTATCCAGGTTTTAAAATTCTGCTTTTTTTAAAAAATTTTTTTAATGTTTTATTTATTTCTGAGAGAGAGAGAGAGACAGTGTGAGCAGGGGTGGGGTCAGAGAGAGAGGGAGACACAGAATCTGAAGCAGGCTCCAGGCTCTGAGCTGTCAGCACAGAGCCTGATGTAGGGCTCGAACCCATGAACTGTGAGATCATGACCTGAGCCGAAGTCGGAAGTTTAACCGACTGAGCCACCCAGGTGCCCCAATTTAAAATTCTGCTTTTATCATCACACCTGGAAACCGAACTTGACTCCTCAGTTGGGTTTGGGTGATCCTCCTCCATATTTTTGGTGCTTTCCCATCATAGACATTAATTTGCTGGGTGAAATTGCTGGAAGACTTCTCTGTTTACCAACCTGGTCAGATTGTAGGGATACCACTAAGGATCCCACCCAGGAATTGCTCCACTATTTCCTCTCGTCTATCATACTAAGGCTCAGTCTAACATGCTAACTACCTCAATGAACAACCCTAGGGGCTCCTGATGCTCTGGGTCCCTTAAGTGCTGAGTGTAAGGACTAAGGCCTCTGGTTGGGAATATTTGCTCCTCTGTAATGAGTCTCAGTTTGGCAAGTCTCCATTTTTCATCACCTGGGAAAAGACTGCTTCAGAAAGCTAGCCTCCTTAACCCCAGAGATAATTGTGACTCTACCTCCCTCTTTGTGCTCGCCTGTGTAATAGGGTGCACTGAACACCCCTTCCATTTCTGCCCCCTCTTCCAGCTCATCAAGACGGCGAGGGCCAGCATATCTCCAATCCCCACCCCCTGTTAAAGACACCAATGAAGTGTGCTTCCTCACTGGCTGTCCTACTTCTCATCCCGTTACTCATCACCTTTCTTTTTTACAAGGGACCAGAGTGTTTGTTTCCAAAACTGCAGATGTTATGATGAGTGACAATAAATATCTAATACATGTTAGGTAATATCTTTACTATTAGAAGGACTTTTCGTAGATAATGCATTAGGTGCCAGTACCTACATAGAAATTTGCAAACTTCACCCATTAGGTTCTGTAATTTTCTAATATAAGTTTTGCAACGTCGGAAAGTAGACAGTATGGGGAACATACCCATGGTGTACACACCAAGAGGGGAAGGTCCAGAAGTCAGTGACCCTGGCAGGGTCAGAATGCAGTTCATCTAAGTCACATGCTCTTTCCCCAAAGCCACTGTGGCCTCCCCAGACAAAATATTTCCAACATAACTTTCTAATTGATTCGGCACATGCTATCAGGGTGCTTCTGCAGTCGAAATATCATGAATAAATGCCCTTGACTTGCTTTCCAGGATAAGCCCACAATTAGGAACTTGAACACGGAGAACTTGTTCACTGGGAATAATTTCTAGAAGTGCACTTGGTAGGCTCGGGGAAGCTGACGACAGTCTTGGATGGAAATTGCCAGCTTCCTTAAGCCCCTAATTTTTATGCCAGAACAGGTACTTATAAAAAGGCAGCGTTCATTTTGTAAATGTTACAAAAGGAGGCAAGTGAATAGCTGTTATTATGGGCTCCTCATAGTCATGCCTTTATCCGTCCATACACAGTGTTTTCCGTGTATTACTAGGAAAAAAAAAAGGAATTACATTCTGTGGGTCAGGACCTGTGTTAAGTATTTGCAACTCAACAACAATCCTAAGATATAGGCATTACTGCAAAGTTAGGATGGAGAGGTTAGGAGCTTGCTCAAAGTCACTCAGCTTTGAGGGGTCAGGGTCTGGTTATATGTGGACCTGATACCCCAATTCAACCACCCCCCTTCCTTGAACTATAAGAAATATACCACACTCAATGCAGCCTTCCCTCAGATTTCAGTTCTTTTTCTCTTGTTGTTGACCCAACAATAAACTCTCCTCTGGGGCCGTTTAAAACCTTTGAACCACCACCAATTCAAATCCCAGCCTTTTCATCAAAATAACAAGCCATGGCTCCACCAAAACACTATCCCCAATAATGTTGCGCTATTGATTTTTTTCAAGACTTCATTTACCCCTAAGATAGTACAATGATTACATATTTTTTTCAAATTGGGCCTAATTAAATATATTTTTCAACTTTTATGAGAAGTCTTAGTTAGAAAGGAAAAGAAGATAAAAGATCAAAAAAGACATTTCCTGGCTCCAAGTGATGGAGTAGTTGAGAAACGAGACAGGGAAGAGTAAGGCCAGTGACCAGGAGCTTCACCACCCCCCCCCAATTCCCCCGACCTGCTCACTTTAATGTCATCTAGGAGAGCCTCTCTCTTTGGCCACCATGCCCAGTGTGGTGTCACAGCAATGGCCTGGACAGATAACTGCAGGCATCCGGCCAGAGCACTTGGCTGGATGTCTGGCCTGAATCCAGTGCGTGCATATGAATCTGGCTCCTGCAGGCTCTTGGGAGGAGTTGGGAGGTCCCAGAAGGTTGATGGCCACAGAGCCCAAGGTCAAAGTGAAGAGGCTATGGTGTTAAAGGGCTTTAGGACCAGCAAACAGCTGGTGTCATGAATTCTCATCCTGGTGTTACAATGTCACCACATAAGGATTAGGGAACACCCCACGAGCCACCAGTCTGGAGAGGAGACCAGGCCAGCTACTGCACATCAAAGGACAGCTGGATCCAGAGAAGGCATCACAGATGAGAGAAGCCTTATTCTTCCCAAACCCACAAGAACAAACCACCGCTAGGGGAAGGAGAGGGAGGTGGGGGCTGAATTCCCCAGGGCTATTACTAAAAGAATGCTTTAATAATTAAGTTTGATAGATTTTATAAAAATTGACAAAATCTGAGTTTTTCTAAACTACTCAGAAGGCTGAGGCTTTTGAAGAACATCAGATTAAAAGGGGGGGTGGTGGAGCCTTTTTCTTTGCATATTTGAGTAAATTGTGGGTACATCTGTGCTCCTGGTAGATAAATCAGCTTCTTCTCCAGCTCTGATCTACCCTGACAGATTATAAAAGACTTAAGAACAAGAGACCTTCTCCAAGGGAAAATAGGCCATTTTGGATTAACTATGTTTTAGGGACAACACGGACCTAGGACTGTGCCTGCCTCTCTATGAAGGCTCAGTAATTAGAGGCTGATTAGTCTGATTATTATGGACCCCCTTCTATGGGTGAGAGGATCCTAGCCCCCTGCAGTGCTGTTCTAGTTAAAGAGAGTGCTCCCCTCCTCTGCTGGGAGCAGGCTCCGGTGTGTGTAAAGATGGCAATCAGCCCCGATGACCACTTACCTAATTACCTGTGGGGCTGATCTCATCCCAGGTTCCCAAAGTACTTTTACCATAATTAACACCCCCCCTCTTTCTTGCACTCCCAGAAGCCACTGATAATCCACACCTAGACTCAAGCAGCATGACGGTCACCCCCCGGCTGCAACCGCAGTAATTGGGAAACATACTACACTATATAAACTGTTCTCACATCTACATCTGATTTTATACTTTATGATCTCCCTGCAAAATCTATTAACTTTAAAAAAATACAACTGTTATTTTACCAGCACAAATGGGCTTACTAGGGAGGAACAGAGAATTGCAAAATCTGGACACTTCACCTATGGCAAACCATGGCCGGTCTGCAGAAGAAAGGGGAATAGTGGTTTATAGAGGAAAGGAGGAGTTGGGAGGGCCTTGTAAACTCAAAGTCCATTGGAGTAAACTGAGAGAATGAAGTGTAGTGGCTTCTCATTGGGTGAGTCCTGACAGTCTCCCATTGGCTGGGCTGTTGCTAGGGCAGAAGAGAATCTGTCCTCTCCTGGCTGGGGTAGTAGATAGAGCATAGGCCTCTTCCCACTGGCAATGCCGGGGAAAGCAAGTGTCACCCCTCTTCCAGTTGGAGTCTGCCCTGACCAGTGGTAAAGCACCAGACTCCCCTGCTGGCCTCCCGACTCTGTGTGCAAGGAGGTTTCACGGGTGTCTGGGGCTGCAATTTCATCCCTTCTCCCACTTCACAGACAAGAAATGTGTGGTCCAGAGAGGACTTGCCTTTATGGGACTAAATTTGGACAATGGTGTGAAATCCTTCTTGATCAAGAAGTCTTGATGACTTCTTTTCCAGCAATAGAACTGGGGCTCCAAGAGGGCAGTAATTTTGTTCACCACTGGAGGCCAAGTACCTCTAATGCACACAGGGCGGACTCACGTTACTGTTATATGATGAACACTTTACATGAAGGCAGTGCATTCTAATGACAATTCTTTCTTTTTTCATAGTTAACTTGGGGGCTGCAGTTGGTGAAAACATGAAAGCAGCTCACTGGTACCTCCAACTCTGATTTCCCACAAGAAATCTAATTACATTCAAAATTTAGTGATGTTTACTGTTTCCCGAAAGTTTGGGGATGTCTAGGGGAGAAGGGCTCTGTTCTCGTGATTCTCCACCGTAACTCTGCTCTAACATATGTCCACTGGGAAGTGCCATCCTACATCTTCTCCTCGCTATTCTGTTTCTTGGGATGCAATCCCTGAACCAGCCTATCTCGCCATCCTCCAGGATTGAATGATAACTTGGTTTCCCCACCATGCTACCAAAAGAAAGGCAGACTAGATAGATCACAGGAAACTACACCCAAGAAGGAAAGAGCTGAAGTCAGGGTCGGGCAGTCACGTCTCTCCACGTATGTGAGGCATGTGCACAGACTCCGGGGATTTCATAAGCAGGGGCCAAGCAGGTCATTAGTCTCATTTCCAGACTCAGGCTGCACTCGAAGCCCCGTCTCTTGCCTTTGTTCATCCCTAGGGCCCCACTGAGTCCTAATAATAATCCTAACTTGAAGTGACACTGTTAGCAATGACCACAACATTTTTTCAAATGAGGAAACTCTCTCAACACCGCCACTGGCAATGGATACAGGGCATCCTCAGACAAAGTGGGGAAAGACCTCCCTCCTCTGGAAGAGCGGAGAGAACAGGAGTGCTTAGATACTGAAGGGAAGACAGAGGCATCATGGCTTTGTGAGAGCAAGAAGTGCCTCTTCTAAGCACAGAACATTATCTCACGAGATCAGAATGAGCTCAAATGAAAAATGAGAGGGTCTTTTGTCCTCTTTCGTCTAATCTGTCTGTGTTATTCTCATTCTGAGACAAAAAGTATTAATGAAGGGGCTTTAGAGCTGACTTTTCTGCTTTACTTTAGCATGACAGACTGGTGTGTTATGCATGCAAAACAACGTGTGGATAAAAATTGGAACAGACAGGAATTTTCCATTCTGAAGTCGCACTTTCAATGTTGATTTATCAGATATAATGTGACATAGGACACGGAGGCAGTCTTCTATCTAGGATTGTCATATTGTAAATGAACAAGTTGGGTTAGTAATTTATCCATCCATTGGGTGTCTATCTTGCCTATTGAATCCCTACTATGTGCCTGGTACTTTGTACACCAGCACATGAGACACTCAGAAAACTATTCATGGAGTGAACAAATGAATAAAGGTTCCCATAGTGTGACACTTCTGTGTTACAATGTTACACTAATCACTAAACAACTTATAGTTTTCTCCACCAGGAATATATCATATTCCTTCCACCAGGGTATATGTTCTCAAGGGGAATGACATTTCCTATAAATACNAACCTTTATTAAACCTTAACCATGTACCAGGAATTCTTGAAACCCCTATAAATGAGGTTATTTCTATTGTTACCACTTTTTTCCCTATTAGAGACTAAGCCTTTGAGTATCTGGGTTATGTGTCCCAGATGACAGAACCAGTAAGTGATAGCGCTGGGATTAATCTTGAGGATTCATCGAGAAACAGCACTACCTTACATAATGAGCCAACTTTTATCACTGCCATTTTAAGGAAAATTTCCTTTCTGGGTGAAGCTATGACACCAAATATGAGAAAAAAAATACGAACACAGCAAAAAATCCATGCAGAGCAATAGGTAAACAGAAAGGTCAAGAATCACCCTTGTCCTGGGGTGCCTGGGTGGCTCAGTCGGTCAAGCATCTGACTTCAGCTCAGGTCATGAGCTCACGGTTTGTGGGTTCAAGCTCCCCATCAGGCTCTGTGCTGACAAGTAGCTCAGAGCCTGGAGTCTGTTTCTGATTCTGTGTCTCCCTCTCTCTCTGACCCTCCCCTGCTCATGCTGTCTCTCTCTCTTTCAAAAATAAATAAAACGTTTAAAAAATTAAAAGAAAAGAATCACCCTGGTCCTAAATGAAAATTGTTTTGTGTTTTTTTGGTTTTTTTTTTTCTGGCACATCCCACTACAGGCATTCAGAGTGAGATCTTTTTCTTGAGTTATTTCAATCATCAATCTGGAGAATTCATTTTTGTCTGCCTGCTCCATCAGTGGCAGCTCTTTGTGAGAAATTTACAGTGATGTCAGTTTGCTTAAATTGATGATAGGAAAAAGTAGATGGGTTTCAAGTTCCCAGACAATATCTGATGACCTAAATGAACTGTCACCTGATTCTGCATTATGGATGAGAACCCAGTGTGACCGCAGATGTGGCCATTGGGAATTGGGGCAAAGTCTGTCTGGGGAGTTAGCAGCTCATCACCTACACCTGTCTCGCAGCTGATCGATCTGGAAAGATCTTTCTTATGGTTTCCCAATTCTGTGGTAAGGTTCACAGACTGTATCCCAATGGAAGAATCGTTTCCTCTTTTCTCCCACCTCCCTCCCACTCGGTTCCATTTCTGTATTTCCAAATTTATTGTTCAAATTCTCATTTACACCGTTGTTCTCCCCTCTGGCCCCAGCTGGAATGTATGTGAGTCCCCACTGCTCAGCCCTCTCGTTAGCTGTACTTTTCTCTCTGCGTGAATTCTCATGGTGGAGTCGAGCCTCTGGACTGTTCTGAGCCTTCTTTTCTTTTCTCATGTCACTGTCTTTTTAAGCCAATGGCTTCAGTTTTGGCTGTGCATTCAAATCATTTTGTAAACTTTGAAAAGACTCTTGCCCAGGCCCAATTAAATACAAATCTCTAGAGGTGGAGCCTGACATCTGCTATTTTGTATAGTCCCCTCAGGGGACTCACAGGTGCAGCCCTAGGTGATTTCCTTTGTTTCCATGTCTCCAAATTCCTACTCTGAGCTGATAAGTCTTCTGTTTCTATTCTTCTTTCCTGAGATCTAGGTATATATATATATATATATATATCCAGTTACTTACTTGAGGCTTTCAACTCTATGTCCAATAGATATCTAAAACTCAATATGTCAAAAGCTGAGCACTTAATGTATTCTCCAACCCATCAAAGCCTCAAAGCAAGTAAGTTCTAAGTCGCTTTGGCCCACATGCTGTGTCTTTGAGCAAGTACCTTATATCTTAGTTTCCTCAACAACAAGATGAAGATAGCAATACCCACGGATAATGAAAGAAATATGATAATATATGTAGACCTCTTCGCGTAAAGCACAGCCTGCCTTGATACCAAGAAATGGTTGTACCTGTTAACAGGTTGTAAGCTTCACAAGGGAATACAAACACCTATTAATCTTTAGTCCTATATCCCCAGTGACTAGCACCTGGCCTGGCGTATCATAAGCCTTCAATAAATACTTGTTTAATGATTGTACTTCTATTTTTAAAGGTGTTAAGAGTTTGAGGAAGGAATCAACGGGTAGAAGAGCAGAGAAAGGAAATACAGGGGATGGGCGGGGAGGAGCTGGGGCTCCTGTTATACCTGGGCATTTCTAGCCTCTGGCACCATGACCTATAAATAGGTGGCTCCTGTCATTTACAAGTATCAACATCCTCATCAGGTCCAGTGTTTGCTGAAAAGCTTCTGTGTGTATGCGGGTGGGTTCAGTGATGAATCTTTTCCATGCACATTTGTTGGCGTCTCTAACTAACATTATGAAGTAAATTATACAACTATTTCCATTTTTTAGATGCAAAAGGAAAACACAGAAAGATTAAGTAATTTGCCCAGAGTCACAATCTGGACTGGAATCAAGAAATATGATAATATGATCTTAACTACCACAACATAGTAAAGAGAGAAGGAGAACTAGCTGTGTAAAATATTGGGAGGACGAGGTCCAATCTCATTTAAATCTGTGGTCATAGTTGGATTCAAGGTACAGCCATTGGCCCATTATCCCTGCTTAGTGGGCCATGGTAATAAAGTTAGCAAAGGTGTATTTTTTCATTGTATTTTGAAGCAAAACGCACTGAAATGGCTCTTCCCTTAATGAATGCCGAATTGGCAGCCAGATTATTTGGTCAAAATAGGTAAGAAGGATGAGTACCACCTGTTGTTTAAAATACAGGCCCTCTTTGTACTATTAGCGATCTCTCCAACACTCTTAATCTTCTGCTCAAGTCTTTGTTTGCACAGATGAGATTAGAAATTGGACTTTTTTTTTTTTTTTAAAGGAGCTTGGCATGAAATCCTAAGCAATCATTTGGATACTATTAATGTCCTGAATTCGCCTTTCTTTGTTTAGGGGACTATATTATGCATGTGGAATCCCAGTTCAAGGATTTATCTAAATTGGCTGTGTAATGCTGGATGACAGCAAAGGGATTTGTTCGAAATTAGCTTATGTCTTCTGAGGCAGAGGAAATTATTCACCACTCCCAGCAACTGTCCACTACAATCTCCACTAACAGGTGCACTATAGCCATCAATAGCCACCGTCCATCTATATAGTCAGGGAGCTGAACAAATGGACCATGACTTCAACCAATGGCCCCATCCCAACCTCCATTCTCCTGAACATCTGAGGGAGGAGGCAGCTATGGCCTTAGATAATTGCATCTCTCTTATGTGATAGTCAGAAAGCACTTCACACCTTTCTGCTTGGGGGCAGACTCCACCCGCCACACCACAGCCCCTGCTGGTGCCATCTTTCAGCGCTGTACCACCTGTCTGGGTATGCCTATTCCTTCCTCTAGGACTCTTCTCCTCAACAGGTGTGCCCAGCTTTTCTCAGGATAGTTTCCTGGGTCATGTCCGACACCAGATACAAAACCTCTTAGCCTTTGCTAACCACGTTCCATTGGAAAACTCTCTACTGCTCTCCATTGATCTAGGTTTTTCTGAATAAGTTTTCACCATCTGAACCAAATGGGCAGCAAGCGCATTTATAAGGATGAAAATTGGTGACACTTTAGGATTAAGATCTTAAAAGAAATCATCAGACCAATTCATCATCTTGTCAAAGTGACTGTTATACCTAAAATGACTTGTGCTCTGATTTTTGAAGCACCCAGTTCAGAAAAAATGATTATAAAAAATGTATGAATTCTTCTTCCTTTGACTCTTTCTGTTAATGGCAAAACTATTTTACCATTTCCCTCCAGTTTTTCAGACTCAAAGCTTTGGAGTCTTTTTTTTTTTTTTTAAGCATTTTTTGGAACAGTTTTTGATTTACAAAAAACCTGAACAGATGGTAGAGTTGTCATATACAACTCACCATAAGCAATTCCCCCTATTATTAATTTCTTGTATTGGTCTTCTTTGTTCATTATAATTAGTGGACCTGGTGTTGATACATTATTATTAACTAAATTATATAGTTTACATTAAGGTTCATTCTGTGTTGTAAAGTTCATTGGGTTTTGAGAACTGTATAATGACATGTATTCTCCATTATAGTATCATACAGCATAGTTTCTCTGCCCGAAAAATCCTTTGTTCTATCTCTTGATCCTTTGCTCCTTCCCCAGACTCACTGATCGTTTTTCTCTCTCTGTAGAATGTCATATCGTTGAAATCACACACTATGCATACTTTCCAGACTGGCTTCTTTTACTTAGTGATATGCATTTAAGATTTCTCCATGTCTTTTGTGTCTTATACTGCAATTCTTTTTATTATTGAATAATATTCTACTGTATAGATGTGTCATGGTTTATATACTTATTCACCTCTAGAAGGACATCTGGGTTGTTTCCAGTTTTCCGTGATCAGGAATAAAGCTGCTATAACATTCATTTGTGTCTATTTGCGTGGGCATACATTTTCAACACAAATGGGTATCTAGAAGAACAACTGGATCATATGATAAGATTAAATTTAGCTCTGTAAGAAACTGCCATACAGTTTTCCAAAGTGGCTGTACCATATGCAATCTGTTAGCTATCAAGGAGGGATCCTGTTTCTCTACCTCCTCACCAGCATATAGTATTGTCATTTTTGTTTGTTTTTGGATTTTTGCCATTCTAACGGGTAGGTAATGGTAGCTCATTGTTGTTTTCATTTGTAACTTCATAATGTCAGATCATGTAGAATGTCTTTTCATATGCTTATTTGCTATCTTTTATCTCTGTGAGATTTCTTTTCAAATCTTTGGACCATTTTTAAATTAGGTTGTTTTCTTATTGTTGAGTTTTAAGTGTTCTATTTATATTTTGGATACAATCCTCTAGTGAATATGTGTTTTGTAAATATTTTGTTCAGTCTGTGGCTTATCATTTCATTCTATAACAGTGTCTTTTTGTTTTGTTAATTTTTTTATTTTTAAATTTGAATCCCAATATTGATACCATACACCGTTATATTAGTTTCAGGTGTACAATATAGTGATTCAACAACTCTATACATTACTCAGTGCTAAACATGGTAAGTATACTCTTAAATCTCCTTCCCCTGTTTCACCCATCACCTCACTCACCTGCCTTCTGGTAGCCATCAGTCTGTTCTCTGCATTTAAGAGTCTGTTTCTTGCTTTGTCTCTTTTTTAATTTGTTCATTTTTATTAACAGTGCCTTTTGCAGATCAGTTTTTAATTTTACTAATGCCTAATTGACCTGTTTTATTTTCCCTTGGATGTAGTATGCTTTTGGTATTATATCTAAAAATTCATTGCCAGCTTCCAGTCATCTAGATTTTCACTTACGTCATCTTTTAAGAGTTGTTTCTTTGTGCACTTGGGTGCACAAGACTTGGATCTAGGTTCCATTTTAAGTTCATTTTTGTGAAAGATTTAGTCTGTATTTTTTCTTACATATTGATATTCAATTATTCCAGCACCATTTATTAAAATTACTATCCTTTCTCCACTGGATCCTAGAGTTTCCATCTCTGCTTACTCTACCCATCTGATCCTGCATACTGTCTACTTTTTCTTTTAGAGCTTTTAGCACAATAGCCATAATTATTTTACATTTCTTATCTGATAATTCCAAAAATACATATCACATCTGAGTTTGGTTATGTTGCTTGTGTTGTCTCTTCAGACCGTGCTTTTTGTCTTTTGGCACTACTTGGAATATTTTATTGAAAGCTAGGTATGATATATTGGGTATTAGAAGTTTAGGTAANCTATTTGTAAAAAAAAAAAAAAAAAGAAGTTTAGGTAATTTGTTTTCTAGTGTTAATTTCATTTTTTTAAAAAAATAAGTTTATTTATTGAGAGAGAGAGAGAGGAGGGGAAAGGTAGAGAAAGAGGGAGAGAGAGAATCCCAAGCTGACAGCATGGAGTCTGATGTGGGCCTCAAACCCTCAAGCTGTGAGATCATGACCTGAGTCCAAATCAAGAGTTGGATGCTCAACTGACTGAGCTATCCAGATGTCCTTCCAATGTAGTTTTGTGTTAATCTGGCCAGCAGTTGGTCTGTGTTTTAAGCTTGCTGTAGCTACAGACGCCAGAGGTTCATTTCCTCCAGTTTCCTTGGGATTTTTGTTTCTTTCCTTTTTTGTTCCTGAGTTCTCTCTGATCTTTGCCATTATCCCTGGTCAGGCTTCTGGAGGTAAACATCTATGAAGGTTTGTAGACCTCCCCAAGATGGGGGCCCCTAGAGTCTTTAACTCTCAAACTAGTCCACACTTAAGCTCCAGAAACATTCAAAATTTTCATTTACATGTTCCTACCAGTTAGTGGCTCCAGGGGCTTCTACTTCAGGTGAGTTGATCTTGGTTGTTATTTATCCCTTGTAGCTGTCTATCTGTCCAGATTTCAGGTGGTGGTTTATCCTGGAACTCCAATTATTTAGTGGATATAAAAAGTCAATGAATTTCATTCTGTTAAGCCCCCCCCCTTTTTTTCTCATTATAAGAACAGTTGTAATGATTCCAAGCTCTTTACCTGCAGAAGTTGAATCTAGAAGGATCCATGGAGTCTTCTCACATTCTCCCTTGGCCTCATCCTTTAGTCTTCACCCTAACTCATTCAGTAATTCAGTATCTATGTGCTGCTATGACATGTATGGCATCCACTGTCCAGTGACTCAGCAATGAAGAGGTCAGACAATGGCAAATAAAAGAAGAAAGAAGTAAACACATTTTTCATATAACACTAACACTTACAAAAGAACAGAATAGCATGAGAACAGTGATTAGAAGAAATCAGAAGTACTGTAGGTAATTATCTGAAAAGAAGTACTTTAGGTCATGTAGTCAGCCGAGAACCTACAAGTTGTGAGCTGTGAGATAATCTATAGGAAGAGGCTTTCAGAAAGAATGGATCCTAAATGCAAGGGACCTAAGGTTGGAACATATTTAATGATTTTTTAAAAATACAGAAAATGGCACACAACTGCAATATATTGAATATAGTAGTATCTGCCATGACATGTATCTAGAAAGGAGACAGGAGGTGAAGTGGAGATTAGGTTAAACTTTGCAGATCACTGTAATACTTTAAATAAGCCCTTTGGAATGTCACTGGAGTAGATTGACATTTTATAATATGTGTTTCTCTTCATGTCTACAGAGAATAGATGTTTTAAAGTAAGAATGTGCAGAGAATAATTCAGGGGCTCTTCTAGTAGTTCAGGGGAGAGGTAATGGTCAGGGCTGTACCTGTGGAAAAGTGGGGAAGTGGATGGAGATGGTTTGTCATGTCTTTGAAGAGAAGGTTAAGAACAGCTTCTGATTGGGTGGAGGTGAGGGAAGGATTATAGGACTAAGGCAAATTTGCAGGTGGTTGTTCAAATGTATTAACTATTGGTCAGATTCTGCATTCATTCTGAAGGTAGAAACAAAAGAATTTGGTGAAGAACTGAACAGGGGCCATCTGACAAAGAGAGGAGTGAAATGGCTGGAACAAAGATGCTACCAACTCATGTGTGGCAAGGCATGATGGCTTTTCCCTTTTTCTTTTAAGATGCAGGATGCTATTAATAATTTACCAATTCCTTCACAACCCATTTGCATTCAGAAGCCAGGAATGCATAGAATAGAGACAGAAAAGAGATGGGTCTGATTCGGTATAGTACTCTTCTCTGTCTAAAGGCCAAAATAATCATATCTTATGCTGAATCTTGGAAATATTTCATGGATGTTTTGAACAGTAAGAGTTGACTGCTTATGGAGCGGAGCTTCTTCTGTCGGAATGTTGGCTTGTCAGTGGATAAGAAGTCTATCCATTTAGTGGGCATCCTAAATAAATTCAAAATTATCTGTATGCAAATGCGAGTATTGTTTCTTTTCTGCCAATATGTCAAACAATAAGATGAATTATTATTCATTTTTTTCACACTAATACATGTAAAGATACAATAACATATGAAAACATAGGCTCTGGAAAGGTCTGAGATTATACAGTAATCAAGATCTCAATCAATCTCCTACAAAACCACAGAAACTTTTCTATATTTATGGTTTTTCTTACTACATTACACTGAAAATAGCAGTTTATATGTGTGGCTCTGACTACACAGTGGTTCTTAAGCATTTAGAGAAATAGACCGTCACCTGGAGTACCTACAGGAAGTTTTGAATCTAATTTCCAAATACACATGCTTATACCCATAAACTTCCAATTGAGGAAATGACTGCATGGCTGGCCTTTATAAGCCTCTTAAAGACCACCTGTGAAACTCTGAAAAGATTGTCTAAACCACTGCAAACCCGGGATGCTTCTCTGTTTCAATTTGATCCACATTAAGCCAAAATACCACCTGTGGAACAAACGGTTTGCACCCGTTCTTAAAAAAAAAAAAAACTTGTGTTGGCTGAGGTATCAACTTCTTTGAGGGGAAGCCTATTGGGTCTTCAGTTCCTTGAACCTTTGGGACTTATAAAGGGCTTAGAGCAGAGTCTCTGAGGCTTGCTAAAAGGAGAAATGCAACACACTGGAGAATATCTGGTCTAAGAAGCCAACCTTTACTGTGTTCCATCTTCCTCTTTTGCAATCCTGGAAGAGTTCTAGTCGTGCTCCACATTTGGGTATTCTTGGTGAAAAGATATTCAAACATTAGTATATTTATGACCCAGGGAATTTTTACTACATTAAGCTCCTTTCCATTTCTTGAACACACCCCAGGCTTATGGTGTTTTGTTACCCACTCTGCACGTTCCCCAAGAATTCTCAGAAATACTTTTGGGGGGATACTCTGTCCCCTCAAATATTTGGTCACCCTTTAAGACACCTGCTCCAAAGCTACCTTTCCTGAATCCTTCCCTGACTCCCTTGGAAAAGCTGGCCGATCCCTCATTTGTGACCTTCCAGCACATTTTACACTAATGACTAGGTCATGTAATATATGGTATTTGTGTTATTTCTTCCTTGTCTCATGTGTCTTTCTTACTAGTCTGTGTGATTTGGGGTTGGTTGGTAGAGACAATGTTTTGTTATTTTCTTTCCTACTTGTCTGTTTTTGTCTGTTTTTCCGCCCTCATATTAAATAGCTAACACAGAATAATGCTTAATCAAGGATTGTTCAATAAGCTGAATTTGTATCTGAAACTTAAAGGGTGAGAGCATATTTTCTTTTTTAAAAAAATTCATTCACCTTCTCCTTTAGGATCAGGTCAACAAGGGTCATAATTACCATCATTCCATACATATGGAAGGGCTTAGTCCCTCTATAGAACAAGAAAATATCTATGGTCATTCTCCCATTTGACCAATATCTCATTCGAACAGTTATTAATGGAAGCAAGATAGGAAAACTCAATTAGGATAAGAGGGAGATGATATCTTTAGCTAGACAGAAGCATCAAGAATAACGAAATTGAGTTAAACTTTTATTCTCATGTCTCTAAGCTATAAAGAGCTGCACTTAATATATATTTTTCCTATTCTTTGCTTGAGAAATTACACTTAATTTCAATACCTAATTTAGTTTCATTTCAAATTTTCATTAAAATGCTGTAGATTCTCTTCCTCTGTTAATGCAAATAGTAAGTCTGGACCCAAAATTATCCCCACCAGCACCTACTTGCTGCCAGACATTCTTTTCAACTATTTAAATAGGCATTTTATAACAAACCATTTAATAGAAATATATGATTTATGTAGGCAGAACACAGTGTTTCATTAAAATAGATTAGAAAAGTTTAGACCTGGAGTTCAGACCACGGTAATTACTTTGTCATTACCTTGCCTATAGTTCTTTCATTTCCAATTGTCTATTGATTGGTTAATTCTCTGTTCCGTTTTCTTTAAAGAAATTTATAACATTCCATAAAATAGCCTTTTTTCTCTCTTTTACATGTGTGTTCTATTTCCTCCACTTGCATACCACCCCAGAACTACTTTGAAAGTGATAGGGGGCACTTTTAGGAATTACACTGGAATAAGAAGCATCCAGAACCACTCCAAGCATATTGAGACATATGAGATGCTATAAATAGACTGGTACTCTGGACTTAGTAGTTTTGTTTTTTCTTGTTCCTCTGAATCAGGTATCTGGACCAAGCATGAACGAGATGAACTCTATAAGGTATAGCGTGCAATCAAAGACACTCTCTTGCTTCTTTATTTCCTATTTTCCTTGCGAGGGGAGTTTTCTATGGGTAGGTCAAATGAAACAACTCCGTAGAAAAGATATTCTTAAAAAGGCATCTATAAGAGGGCAATTGCAGGGTTCAGAAAAAGAGTTAATGTAAGAGGGTGCTGTGGATTCAGATGACTGGCTTGTGAAGTCAGGTTATCTCCTAAAGGATTGTGTGCTGGATGGTAGAGCCTCCTGAGAAATGGACAGCTTTACCAAAAGTTTAGGGCCAATACCTTTTACCTCTGTGTCACCCAACACTTTAACGCTCAAAATAATCTAAATTGCTCTTCATCAATATCATTTAGATCCTACATCTCTTATAGGACCGTGCCTACTGCAATTGGCACAGGCATGCAGGTAAATGGAGGGCATAGCCCCAAAGGCTGCACCCCTGCTTTCTCTCTCCTTATTTGATCTGTTGACTTAACTTCATCTCTTGTCCTTGTCTATGACTAGAAGTAACAATCTCATCCTGTCTATCTCATAGGTGTAAAGTAAGGATTTATAATAATAGCAACAACTAGTAAAATAAAACTAGCAATTGTTCTCTTTCCTTGAGGGTTTCCTATAAGTGTGCTCTGTGCTAAGTACTGTACTCATTCAGTCTTTACAATAGCCTTCTAAGACAGGCACTGTTTATTTACAGATTTAAAGGTAAGGAAAACCAGCCTCAAAAAGTTAATCTAGGCTTTCCAAATCCACCTAGGCATTAAGTCATAGAATTAGAAATCAAATAAAATTTTTCCTGACTCCAAAGACTATGTTCTAGCTGTTGATAAGAAAGAACTCTAAAAAGAAAACACTACCTGGATTATTATTAATGTGAATGTGTTGTTACATTCATCATTTCTCCCAGGGATCTGGTGATTGTGCTGCTTTCATGGCTAACAAATGTCTGTGACATTGACAGTCTTTCTTAAGTGTCCCCTCTACTACTTAGACAGGTGTCCAGTTCACTGTCATATACAAATAAGTGTAAATTTCTCCATTAGTGTGAAAGAGTTGTTCTCTATATTAAATTATAGTCCAATAAAAGAATCTCAGAGAGTTTGTGATATACCTGGGGTCGCAAGCTCTATAAATGGTGGGGGACATATGAGAACCCAACTTGAGTTTCTTCATTTCCATATAGTGTTTGATACATAATGAATACTCATGAATCCTAAATTTTATTAGCCTATTACAAAGCAAGAAAGTGAAATCAGATGAGGGGGATGAATAAGGATGACACCCGTATCTCCAATGTCCATAACTAAAGGCCTCTAGGGACATAGAAGTTCAAGTGTTCTTTAGAGAGTTGAGAAAGTAAGACAGAAACAAATTTGTGATACAGAGAAGCGTTACTGATGTAGATTTAGGTGGTATGTATCATCAAGTGGATTCCTTGGAGGAAAAAGTTGGAGGATAAATACAGGTTTGCATGAGTGAGATATTTATTACAGAAATCTCAGAATTATGGAAACAGTGACCATGAAGAGAAAGCATGTTTGTACAGAAGAAGAAGGTGAACCATAATATAGTCTCAGTGGGGTCCTTAGCTGGCCATATGGGTATTTTAAACCAAAGATGCCAGTAAAGAGTTGTGCTAAGATGGGGTGTGTATGAGTCATTGCCATCCAGAAGGCAGGCCTTCTAGCTCTCGATCTCATCCCAGCATCAGCTTCCTCAGCTCATTTGCAGCTCATTCCCAGGAAGATAGCAGTTAGAGAGCAGCCTGTAGGAGGGTGAATACCAACTGTCCTTGGGATCCACACCTGTGGAAGCTAAGTGAGGAAACAAGCTTGGACAAAGGTACATGTGCAGCTGTGATGTGAACTCATCGGGAATCTCAAGCAAAGGGGAATTCTGATGCTTGGGTGATGCTTCAGAATTGTTCTCATTTGGGGGTGGTAGGAGTTGTACATTACGTCTACACTCCATCAACCACCAGGTATGGGCTGTCTAAGGAGGGTGATGTGACTTTGAACAAGCCTATGTTCCTTAGCTGCAACAATTCTCACAGACTTTCTGCCCACAGCACTCCCAGCAGCTGGGGAATTAATTCAGTCATTCATATTTATTTGTTTATTTACTTATTTATATTTTAGAGAAAGAGTGTGTGTGCGTGCATATGCAAGCAGAAGTGGGGCAGAGGGAGAGAAAGAGAGAGAATCCTAAGCAGGCTTTGTGCTTAGTACGAGCCTGACATGGGACTCGATCCCAGGACCCTGGGATCATGACCTGAGCTGAAATCAAGAGCGTGACACTCAAACAACTGAGCCACCCAGGCGCTCCGGCTTCAGACATTCTTGGAAGTAGGATCTGGGTAGCACAGCACAGGGTCTATCGCAACATCCCAGCTGATGTTAAACTGTGGTTCAGTGCTAAACCCTGCCTAGAGTTGCTCCATGACTTATTGAAAATGACTCTCCTCATAAAATGGTGCCAAAAATACTGTTTTTTTTTAATGTAAAGAAACTCTTTTAAGTTTTTGAGGTTTAGCAGGATGTCTGCTCAATCTCCAATTACATGGAATTTTCAACAATGAGTTAGTAGAATCCTTCATCACACCGTGATGGTATTTACTGAGAGATTTTGCCTTATATCACTGCCTCTTCTCCCAAGCTTCTTGTTGCATTAGAGAAAGTCATCTGGTTATTACTGGAGTGACTAATGTATCTACGGATTGAATATTCCCATCAGTTCGGTTAAGAACAAAATAGAACTAAACTAAATTAACTAGGGGCACCTGGGTGGCTCAGTCACTTAGGTGTCTGACTTCAGCTCAGGTCATGATCTTACAGTTCATGGGTTCGAGTCCTGCATCAGGCTCTGTGCCACAGCTCTGGAGCTTGGAGCCTGCTTCAGATTCTGTGTCTCCCTCTCTCTCTCTGCCCCTCCCCAGCTCGCACTCTGTCTCTTTTTGTCTCTCAGAAATAAAACATTAAAAATTAAAAACTAAACTAAACTAAACTTCACCCTAAATGATGAAAAAAAATTTTTTAATAACTGACCCTGATCGATAGAATTAAATACTTTTGGATCACTTGTATTAAAATTTATCGTCAAATTTTTCCTTGAAACTTCTCAATACTGGGTGCCTGGGTGGCTCAGTCGGTTAAGCATCCAACTTTGGCTCAGGTCATGATCTCACGGTTCGTGGGTTTGAGCCCTGTGTTGGGCTCTGTGCTGACAGCTAGCTCAGAGCCTGGAGCCTGTTTCAGATTCTGTGTCTCCTTTTCTCTCTGAACCTCCCCTGCTCGCTCTCTCTCTCTCTCACTCTCTCTCTCTCAAATATAATAAAACATTAAAAAAAAGAAACTTCTCAATTAAGCATTTTATAGATGAGAATTTGTCTCCAAGAGAGAGAACTTTTTCAAAGCAATGACTCATACACACCTCACCTTAGCACAACTCTTTACAGGTGTCCTTGGTTTAAAATACCCATATGTCCAGCTAAGGACCCCACTGAGACTATATTATGGTTCACCTTCTTCTTCTGTGCAAACATGCTTTCTTTTCATGGTCATTGTTTCCATAATCCTGAGATTTCCGTGATAAATATGGAATATTTACTACATAATATAAATATTATGGATGTCTTCCTCTATCCCCCTTTTATAGAGCTAAGATGATGCCTGAGTCACGTTGAGCCTAGACATGAGCTATATTCTCTAAGATTTCAAAACCCATGTAATCCCACTCTATCAAGTCCCTTTCATTCTGATAATATTTGAGACAATTGCTAACTTTCAGTTCCTCAAATACAGTTTTACTTGTAATCATGACCACAATGACAGCTAAAACATGTTGTGAATTTACCATGTGCCGTGAGCTGTGTGGTCATGAGACTTTAGGAGATGAATCAGAAGAACGTTTTCCTTCTTGTTTCTTGAATTAAAAATGTCTTTTCTCTCAGATATCGATGCTTATATATGGGACAGTTTATATGATCGGCATGTCTTCAAAAGTGTGGCTCCCAGGCCATTGAGTTCGGGCATATAAAGTTGGCCCCATCCCTAAAAGCATCATTGCCAAGAGGGAACATGACAAGAGATGCCAGTTGTTCATGACCCTCTACCCGCATTTCCTGACTCATACCTATCGGATACTTTTCCAAAAAACACAGATATTCTGAATGTTATTTAATGACTGTCCCTCATGAAGGCAGGGTTAGGGCTGTAGGTTTCTGGAATGGGCAAATGGTTTGACTTTGTCGTGGCTCAGTGTCTTCTATTAGCTAGGGATGTTCATTTCCTACCGTCAGGTTTCTCCTTAATTTACTATGAGACAAAGAAAGGTCTATGTAATTTTCTATAACTTATCAGCATCTTTCAAGTTTTGCTTTTATGGCCCTCTTTCTGGGCATTTTAACCTCATATTTGTTCTTTTGGTAATTACCTGGAACGTCCTATGACCACCTGGTCCATCTCCTTCCTATTCATCACATGCACTGGGCTATGTGGTATTCACTGCTTTATCTCCAGGGCCGAACACAATGCCCAGTGAGGTGAAGTGAAGTGATTCATTTCCCTGCTCAAAATTCTTTAGTGGCTCCTGATAACTCACCTGCTAGAATTATCTGCCTCTCCCACATATGCTTGACATTGCTGCAGATTCATTTTATTGATACTTAAACTAATCATCTTTATCAGGCAAGGATCACCCAGAGAAGCAGAATCAGAACCAGCACACACACACACACACACACACACACACACCTGTTACAGGGAATTGAGCTTAACCAATTGTGGAACTGGATAACAATTTCCATAGGTGCTTTTTCTACAGATTAAAGTCTACAGGAAGACAGGCAAGGAGGAGATATGAGGAGTAAACTGAAACCCCATAAAATGGACCTCAAGTTTGACACCTGGGTGGCTAAGTCAGTTAAGTATCCGACTTCAGCTCAGGTCGTGATCTCATGATCCATGAGTCTAAGCCCCGCATCAGGCTCTGTGCTGACAGCTCGAAGCCTGTAGCCTGCTTAGGATTCTGTGTCTCCCTCTCTCTGCCCTTCCCCAGCTCATGCTCTGTCTCTCTAGCTCTCAAAAATAAATAAACCTTAATTTTTTTTTAAATGGACCCCAAGTGGGTAGACTGAAACCTGTGTCTATTATTGTTGTCTGTGAAGGGAGGTCTAATGGAGACAAAGCTGGGAGTGAATCCCAGCCTGCTCAGTGAGCTTGATAACACTGAGTTGGTTTCATCTTCGCGAGTATTCAACTTCAGTCTGCTGCAAGAAGGCTGAAACCAGATTCAAACTTATGTCTTCTTGCTTGATTACAAAGATCGCATTTCTAGAATTCATAACCCACTACACATCTTCTTTGACTTAACAAGGGGGTATGTTCTGACAAACTCATCCTGAATTGAAAATATCCTAAGTTCGAAATGCATTTCATACACCCAACCTACCAAACATCATGCCTTGCTTAGTCTAGCCTACCTTAAAATGTGCTTGTAACACTTACAGAAAAGCCTGCAGTTGGGCAAAATCTCCCAAATGAAGCATATTTAATAATAAAGTGTGAACTCTCTCGTGTAATTTATTGAGTACTGTATTGAAAGGGCAAAATGTCTGTGTGGGGGCAGAATGGTGGCCAGTGTGTTGGCTGTTGGCTCTTGTGATCGTTGCTGGCTGACAGGGAGCTACAGCCCCAGCCACCACCCTGCAGCAGGAGAGAGGATGATCCTGTATATCGCTAACCCAGGGAAAGATCCAAATTCCAAATACAATTTCTGTCGAATGAGGATCATTTTCACCTGGTCGTAAGGTTGAACAGTTGGAAGATGGGGACTGCCTGTACTTTAGAAGTTACTGTATGACATTACTACTTATCACTGGTGGCCATTCTCATTTTCGGTAACTCTTCCTCCATCCAGCCCCTCTCGACATGGTACTCATCTGATTTGATCAGAGCTTCCTTCAGTGAACAATTTATCCCATTGCTCCCAAGTCTTCGGCTTTGGTGCTTTTATTAAAAATGAAATCTCCTGGAGGAGGGGCAAGATGGCAGAGAAGTAAGGAGCTCCGTACTTGCACTCGCGCCCATACGTCACAAGGAAAAGATCTGAAGCCTTTGGAAACCTTATGAAACCTGAGAGATTGGGAGAAAAGGACGCAGAATCCACCGAGAAAGCCTTCTAACGTGAGTACGAGCTGGGGAAGATAAAATCTGGCGGGGATCGGAGACTCCAGGGTCGGAGGCGATCCCCCTCTGTGGGGAGTGAGAGGGGAAAAGGAGAGAGTCCGAAACAGAAAAACCTCCGCTCGGGGAAAAAGAAACACCCTGCACGACAAATACGTTCACGCCAGGTCCCCTCACGCCAACTGGTCCCGGGGGTGCTGAGCACACAAACTGCTTCTTTGTGCTGGCTCCTGGCNTGACAAAAACTGAGGACTGATGGATGTGGGGGTGGGGGGGGATGGGCATGGAGGAGGGCACTTGTGGGGATGAGCACTGGGTGTTATATGGAAACCAATTTGACAATAACCTATTTGTAAAAAAAAATAAAATAAAGCGTAATGAAAAAAAAAAAAGAAATCTCCTCATACTTGGATCTTGGCATGGTCTTCTGTCTTTGTGTTGATGCGCTTAGGAAAAATTCTTTCCCCAATCCTAACCATGGCTATTGTTTAAGCCCAAATTGTGGAGTACCTTAAATGTAATTATTTCATCCTGGAATCATGTCCTCCTGGAAGAGAATCCCTTCTGCATCCGTGTCCCTAATATAAGTTGTTTTCCAAGTACCTCATTATTTCATTCGTCCTAACTAAAGACTGCTGGTACTCAATATTACATTCTTGGTTCACAAACAAAATAAAAAGTTCTATGTAAGAATTTCCTCGGTTTGGTGGGGTCCTTACACCTTACCCTACCCTATTGGTTTCCTAATCCAAATGCTAGAGCGCATGATATCCCGAATGCCAGCAGGTATGTGCTTCTCTGAGAACTCACAGGTGAGATTTTAGTGCACTAGGAAGACGCTGCTGTCAAGCACCGGGACTTTCAAGAAAACACTGCATGTTGTGTCACTGCTGATAGCTTCACCCCTCAGGCAAGAGATCTGGGATTTTAACAGGGGAAAGAGAAGTATTCCTTAATCTTATTAACCTTAAGCTCCCTGGCCCCCCGAAGCTGCCTCCAGGCCTGGCTCCCACAAGGTGCCCAAGAAGCTTCAGGAAGGATGAGACAACACCTCTAATGTGTGATGGATTACAGAACCACCTTCCTTCCCAGATCTGAGGAGGCTAGAGTTCCAGACTGGGTTAGCTTGTCCTGGTTTCTGAGTAGCTGTTCTAAGTGGATAGGATTCTAGAATATATTCCAGGCAGATTATGTTGTAAAGTCGGCCCAATGACGGAGGCTAGTGGGGTATGAATGAGGGCTTCCAAAACCTGACTGATCCCTGCACAGTCTTTATGTTATCATCTTAATTACATTTTTCCTTATTTAACTCAAATCGTAGTTAAATGTTTGTATTCAAAGAATGAACTTTACATTACTACTGTGAGGGGAAAATCAGCCTGACATGCTGTAAAATACTTCACTGTGATATAATAAATAAACATAATGAAAACAATCAGCATTCTCATTTAAAGAGCATTTTTTAACATAGCTGGAATAAAACCAACTATATTTGGAACTATATTCTATTCATGGCTTAACTGAGATAGAGCGCCCTGTAACAGACAATCCCAACATGTAACGAACTTGAAACTTTTATTCTTGTCCTTCCAAAAAGTCCCGTGAAAACCCTATATTAAACTTTTTTTGGTGGCATCTAGCAGAGGACCTGGATTGCATGACAAACTGATGCTCTGAAATGTTAGAGACGCAGGTGAATCCAGAGTCATAGCGGAGGTTTGCTTGACTGGAGCAGAAACTATTGGGGTCATGAGTTGTTAGAAAATTGACAAATTGCTGGAGGCTACGTTTGGACCAGTGTGAGAATAAGAAACTCCTGGGGGTATGTTTCGTTTTGTTTGGGGCGGGGGAGAGGATCCCACATGTTCATGACTCAGCAACAATAATGCTGCCAGGTTCTCATAGTGAAAATACAAGAAGATCCCCTGTGACTCCGGCAGGAGGAAGGGAAGGCTAACCTGTGGAATGCAGCTTGCAGTGCCCTCCATCACAAATGCTTACTCCCCAGAGCAAAAAACCTCTCAGAGCCTCGTCCCACATGCAGAAAGAACATTTCTCCCACCCCATCCCCCTTTAGAATTCATGTCTCCTGTTAGGATAGAAAAAAAGTGTTGAAAATATGTGTGAAGATCGCCACTCAAAAACACAGAACCACTGAAACAATGACCTACTCAAAAGACTACAGAACTGCCTAACCAGCCCGCGGACCTCACCACGACACTAGCAGAACTTTAGTACATTCACCGGGGTGACAGCTGAAAAGACAGCAAGCCACAGAGTCTCTCTGAGGAGGAGTATTTAGGGAAACCCAATATCAACAGGGAAGACAAACACAGGAACACTAGATTAACTTAGTGCCTTTGACACCTCAACTACAATAACTATTAAATACAGTCCCAGGGCACCTGGGTGATTCAGTAGGTTGAGCATCTGACTCTTGATCTCAGCTGAGGTCATTGATCTCACAGGTTCATGAGTTCGAGCCCCACATCTGGCTCTGTGATGGCAATGAGGAGCCTGTTTGGGATTCTCTTTCTCCCTTTCTCTCTGTCCACCAACCCCCTTCCCACCCCACCCCCTCGCTCATTTATGTGCTCTATCTCAGAATAAATAAACCTAAAAAAAATTTTTTTAAAGGAAACAGTCCAACCCCTAGCCAGAGTAACATAAAAGTTCACACCAGAAGGGCTCTGACTTCAGTTCCTAACATCCAATATATCATGTTTGGCTTTTAACCAAAAATGCAAATCATGTCAAAAGGCAAGAACAGAACACATCTGAAGTGGCAAAACAATGATCAGAACAAGACTCAAATACGACATGGATGTTGGAATTATCAGATGGGGATTTAAATAACTATGATTCAGGTGCTAAGCGCGTTAATGAAAAAGATAGACAACATGCAGGAACAGATGAGCAAAATAACCAGAGTAGAGACTCTAAGAAAAAACTTAAAAGAAATGTTAGAAGAAAAAAATATTTTAAACATAAATAAAGAAAGCCTTTGATAAGTTCATAGTAGACTGAACAACACCAATGATAGGATCAGTGAGCTTTTCATGAAAATAGGTTGTAGAAACTTCCCATACTGAAAAGTGAAGAATGGAACGAAAACAGAATACAAAAACACAACGGAACACCCGAGATCAGTGGGTAAATTTCAAAATACGTCACATACCACTAATTAGAATACTAGAAGGAGAAGACAGATAATAGAACAGAAGAAATACTTGGTAACATCCAAAATTTTTCTAAAACTAATGACAAGCCAAAGCATCGATCCAGGAAGCTCAGAGAACACCGAGCATGATAAATATCAAAATTAAAAATAAAAATCTATACCGAGACATACCATCTTCAAATCGTGGAAAAGCAAAGATAAAAAGAAAATCTTGAAAAAAGTTGGAGGATGGGGAGGAATGCCTTACCTCCAGAGGAACACGAAAGAATTACAGAGAGATTTTTGTTACAAACCACACAAAGAGGAAAAGCATGGAGTGAAATATTTAAACTGTTGAAAGATAAAAAATAAAGAAAAAAACAACCTGTTATTATATGTCCAGTGAAATTATCCCTGAAAAGTAAATGAGAAATGAAGACCATCTCAGATAAACCACAAATAAGGAATTAATTGCCAGCCGATCTTCCCCGCAAGAAAGGGAAGTTCTTCAGGGACAATGAAGATGATGCAGGTGGGAAACTCAGATCTACGTAGAGAAAGAAAGAACGGTAGAGAAGGGAAGGAAATGAAGATAAATTGTTCTATTTTTCTTATACTTAGCTGATCTAAAAAAACACCTGCCTGCCTGTTTGTTGAAAATAATAATAATAATAATAAAATAATAATAATACTGTAATTGGTAATTACAGCAGACAAGTAAGTGAAATAAATGGAGCAATTAGGGACGAGAGCAAGAAAACAGGAATACTGTTATACGGCACCTGCACTAACATGAAGTGGTATGGTGTAATTTGATGGTAGACTTAAATTAGTTTAAAATCTTTTTTTAGTATCTTAAGTGGAGGGAGGGGCAAAGGGAGAGAGAGAGAGAGAGAGAAAGAAAGAGAGAGAGAGAGAGAATCCTAAGCAGCCTCCACGCTCAGCACAGAAACGGAAGCAGGGCTCAATCCCACAACCCTGGGACCATAACCTGAGCTGAAATCAAGAGTCAGATGTTCGGGGCGCCTGGGGGGCTCAGTCGGTTAAGTGTCCAACTTCAGCTCAGGTCATGATCTCACTGCTTCTAAGTTTGAGCCCTGCGTGGAGCTCTGTGCTAATAGCTCAGGGCTTGGAGCCTGCTCTGGACTCTGTGTCTCCCTCTCTCTCTCTCTCCCTTCCCCACTCATGCTTTGTCTCTCTCTGTCTCAAAAATAGATAAGCATTAAGAATATTTTTTTTTAATAGGGGCGCCTGGATTGCTCAGTCGGTTAAGCGTCTGACTTCGGCTCAGGTCATGATCTCACAGTTCGTGGGTTCGAGCTCTGCGTCGGTCTCTGTGCTGACAGCTCAGAGCCTGGAGCCTGCTTCCGATTCTGTGTCTCCCTCTCTCTCTGATCCTCCCCTGATCACGCTGTCTCTCTCTCTCTCTCTCTCTCTCTTTCTCAGAAATAAATAAAACAGTAAAAAAAATTTTTTTTAAAGAGTCAGATGCTCAACCAACTGAGCCACCTAGGCACCCTTTAAATTAGTTTAAAATGTATACTGAAAACTTGAAAACTCCAGGATAACACCTAAAATTAAATTTTATATATGTATGTGTGTATATATATATAATTACATCTATAATTAATATGTTAAGAGAGGATATCAAATGAATTATAAAATACTCAATTAAAACCAGAGAAATCAGAAAGAAGGCAGGAATAATGAATAGAAAACAGTTACAAACATGGTAGATTTTATCCAACTACACCAATTACTGTAAAATTGAAAGGTATACCAATTAAAAACAGGGATTAAGAAAAAAACAAACAAAAACAAACACAACAACACAAGGATTGTCAGAGTAGCTAAAACAAATAAGCAAGACTTGGTTATATGTTTCTTTAAATATAAAAACACAGACCAATTAAAAGCAAAGAGATAAAGACACATCAGGCTAACACTAATTAAAAGAAATCTATATAGCTATATTAATCTTAAACAAAAAAGGCTTCGGAACAAAGAAGTGATCAAAACTAAAGAGGGGTGTTAATTACGTACTGATAATGGAATCAGTTCTCCAAGAAGAACTCACAATTTCATTAAACATGGGTACTGGGGAAATCATTCCTACCCACTAGCACATTAGTAACACCAACTGCTTTGGTTACTAAAGCATTTTGACATATATAAACTTGTTTAATTGTCTATCATAATGACCTGCTATACAGATTACTTAATATAGGTTTAATGAATTAAAACACAGAGCCAGGTTTTCATGCCAGGATGTGAATGTACAAGTCTTCTGCGCTCTTTACTCTTCCATCCAGTGTTCTTTACATTATCCTTTTTATGGAAGATTGGACAATTCTCCCTATTCTGTCTGTGCATCATCATCATCATCATCATCATCAATCATCATCATATCAATCTATGTTTGACCTTATCTTTCAGCTCATGTTACTTGGAAGATCTGAATGGATGATGTTTTGTATATATTGTCTTTCCGTGAAGTAGTATTCAAATTACATATTAACTTCTTTTCTAATAGTACATATCTCTTCAGTTAGGTCCTTACTGGACGCCCCTTAAGAAATATAAGAATATATCATATTGGAAGAATCTAATATGTTTTAAGTTATTTTTCTCTTAGGAAAAAAATGTAATAAGTCTCGATGAATCAACAGAATCAGACATAAAATTCCTGCTGTCAATCAATCAGAAAAAAAAAGAACTTGGACCTATTCGTGTTTTCAGAAGTTTTCATTTCCTTCCAAGGAATGGTGTTAATGGCTCATAATGGGACAGATGAATATGATGAATATTGTAATTGTCAGTGCTAACATGAAACCTTTCAAGCTTCTTAAAACAGAATAAATTGTACATTATCTTCAGGGTATCACTGGGGGGATTAAAGCAATTTATTTAAATTATGCATTTGCAAGGTTAAGAAGAAATTCTCACATATTTATTCATAATTATTTATTCAGCGCCTGCAGTGTGGCAGGAACAGTGCTAAGCACAACGGATCGGAGAACAGGGACTTCAAACCAAGTACGTTTTATGACCTCTTACAACATCCCATCTGCTATCAGATTATGGGATGAAAATACAGATCTGCCCTTGAGTCCACACCAGTAATAACTGGTGTTGACTTGGTACCGATTGTAGCCAGAGCTCTTTTGCAATGTTATTTCATTAAGATTTTATACCAACCCATCCCATGAATTTAAGGAAGTAACTTTGTTCAAACAGCAGAGTCCAGAAAGGATATTTTTTGGTCTGCTTTTGATTTGTTTTGTTTTTGTCTAATGCCAGAACAAGCAACCTTAAACGTTAAGTTGCTTTAGAATAGACTGAAATGGGATATCTGAGTCTTGATTTTGGCTCAGGCAGGTCATGATCTTGCAATCTGTGAATTTGATCCCCACATGGGGCTCCGTGCTGACAGTGTAGAGCCTGCTTGGGATTCTGTCTCTCTCTCTCTTTGCCCCTTTCTCACTCTCTCTTCTCTCTCTCTCTCTCTCAAAATAAATAAATAACACTTAAAAAAAAAGAATAGCCTGAAATGATGCTTCTGACCTTGCCACACATAAACCACCAAGGTCAAAGCCAAACCATAGCCGCCTTTGTTTCTGTCCAACTCTGCATCTCCCCATCCACCAGCCTGGATTACAGACCACCCTCCTCAATAGCAGTGATGGGCTGTTCGCCCACCTGGCCAGTACCTTGAGCCTTCAAGTGCTCTTTGTGTTGTCACAAACTGGGAAACTGGTGAAAATTTTGAGTAACCCAGTGTGACATATTCAATGGTCATAACCCAAAATGGCATTAATTAGGCATTGATGATCCTCAAAGCACTGTTTATGCTGTTTTAGGTACCTTACTTTGAATCCTCACCTACAGCCCACAACCCAGCAAGCAGTTGCCTTTGTATCAGACTGACAGGTGGAAGCACTGAGACCTGGGGACTGTAAGGCTTTTAAGTCCATGTAGCTAAGGAGCATAAATATATTTTAGACAGTCTGGCCATGATGTACTTCCACTTACCTTGCCACCAGCTGGTGTAGTGCAATTCCATTCTGACACCACTCTGAGTTAGTGTCAGGTTCCATGGGTTTAAGAGCACACTTCCCAACAAGACTGTCCCCACTTGAGAAGTGAGCCCCAATGGGGTTCCCAGCTCCTCCCAAATTCTGACCAATCGGATATAAGTCTCATCGTGGGGGTGAGGGGTTCCCACAATCCTCCACATGTTCAATAATTCCCTGGGAAGGAAAAGTAAGGTAAGATACATTATTGATGCCATGTTGAAAGGAACAAGGACATAGTCATGAGCAAATGGTAAAAAAAGATGCGATGGTGCCCACTGCATTAGTCTTAATAGTTACATCGGGCCGAGTAGTAGGCATGACCGTTGGGGCCTAAGGCGGTGTCAGTCAGCCATGGGAGGCTTGACGTCGGAGAGAGGTGACTTGTCTGGAGGACACCACCTGAAGTCTGGGCAAAGGGATTATTGACTAAAATCGTTGAAACTGAACAGAGAACATCTCCTAGTGGCTTGGGAGAACTACTACTGGACATATAGGTAGAATGCCCAATGTGGGTTAGCAGGGTATAGATAAGAATTACAAATTCTTAGGGTCTGAGATTTATTTTTTCATTTTTTATTTTTGAGCGGGGAGGGGCATGGGGGAGATAGAGAGACAGGGAGAATCTCAAGCAGGCTCCATGGTTAGAGCAGATCCTGCCGTGGGGTTCGATCTCATGACTCTGGGATCACAGGCTGAGCCAAAATCAGGATATGATCTGAGCCATAATTTGCCAAGGTCACAGGACCCAAGCTGTGGAAGGCAGAGGCCTGACCCAGGCCCGCACCCATTTTCTCAGGCCAGCTTGCTTATGACGGGGTTTTATCACTGTGCCCCCACCTCCCCTGTCTGCCGTACCTTATCGCTGTCCTAATTATCCCTCCGGAAAGCTAGCTCCTGAGCCTAAGGAAACAGAGGTCACTGTGACATGAGCCAAACCCAGAGGGGCCCTCAGGGTGGGACTCGGCCCAATCTCTCCAACAGAGGATGTGAAAAACCTGCCTTCCTCATTAATCGTGTGCTGAGATTCCACAACCACACATATTTCTCAGCCAAATGAATTCCAAACACAGCTATCTCCACCGAGAGCAATTAGCAAGTCACACATTTAATATTGGGGAAGCCAGTCAAGGGCAGGGGTGAGCGGTCAGAGTGGGTTTATTCCTCCCCTGTCCTTGGACGTGTGGAGGGAAGCCAGTGCTCCCACCGAGCACTTGGAAAGGTAGATTCGATTTCTCTGGAGATTCTGTGCTCTTCCTTCTCAACAGGCCTGCTGCCAGGAGCACTAATCTGATTTCTCCTGCAAACTAATCCTATTCTTCCCTCAGGTGCAAATTTCCCCTCTTGGCACCTTTAATTAACAAGCTACTGCGATCAAGCAATCAAACCTTTTAAGCCCACGTTATTATTACATTTTAAATATCTGCTGAAAGACCTTATACAGGAAGGTGTCAGCGCGGGTCTCCGTTTGCACCTAGGTTTGTTAACGCGGTGCGTGGAGAAGCGCCTTTGATGTGGGGGAGACACACATGGGTCTTCTGAATGTTCATGCTTCTGATTCCGGGCCAGTTTCAGCCTTTCNAAAAAAAAAAAAAAAAAAAAAAAAAAAAAAAAATCCCAGTAGTTTTTTTGTTTTGTTTCTTGTTCTATTATTGTTTTTTTAATATCAGGAACAATTATCATACGTACTTTTTATTGACACTTTGTGGTTTATAAGACTCCCTCACCTTTATCAACTCAAGGTTCTGGCTGCTGCCTTACTCTCTCTCTTTAGTCTCATCTCCATCTCCCACCTTGTACACTACTTGCATCAACCCAGCCCCATGGTCCCTCTTTCAGGTTTGTTTTTTTTTTTTGTTAACATTTATTCAATTTTGAGAGACAGAGATAACAGAGCTTGAGCAGGGGAGGAGCAGAGAGAGAGGGAGACAGAATCCAAAGCAGGCTTTGGGCTCTGAGCCATCAGCACAGAGCCCGACACGAGGCCCGAACTCACTGACCACAAGATCATGACCTGAGCCAAAGTCGGACACTCAACTGACTGAGCCCCCCAGGTGCCCCTCTTTCAGGTCTTTGAATGAGCCTTGCTTTCTTTCCCCACTGGGCTACCCTCCCTCTCCCTCCCATATGTCTCCTCTCCCACTTCCTGTAGACACCTCCACCTCCCACTCATTCCTCCCAAGACATGTGCCTTGACTCCATTCCAAGTCAGGATCCTTGCTCTATATGATTTTGTGAGCCTGGGCTTTTCTGCCAAAGCAATGAGCTCAACTGACACCATATCCTTGCTCTACATACTTCATATGGTTGTTGCCTTGATCCTGTTGACCCCACTGGACTCTAACCTCTGGAGAGGGTGACCTTGGTTGTCCTTTCCGACATTGTCCCCATGGCACAGCATTCTGCACATCGTGAATATGCAATAGTTATTCACTGAATGACTTAATCTTTTTGTATAGGAAGCCCGTTATGTGCAATTGAGGCTCAGAAAGATAATCTGAGTATCTCTAGTGAGCACTGATACTGTCAACAAACAATAACCCTATTCTTCTAATTTTCATATAATTACTGTATTCACTGCCCAACACACACACGCGCGGACAAGCACACGCACACACACGCACACGCACACGCTGTTCCCTGACGTGGAGGAAAGATGAAGAAATGAGGAATGCTCTAATAATCTGGCACGGTACCTGCAGAAGAAAGACAAATCCAAGTCCATGCTGTACATGCTACTAACTGGATTGTTTATGCAAATATTCATGATGAGCCTCTATCTTCGATGCTCTGGAACACAGAATGAGTGTGCCAGGTGCTATGCTATGTCTCTAGGCAGCCCACCCACCCGTTTGTACTGTTCCCTGGTGTTGAGCTACTACTGCCTGGCCCACGCCATTGGTCTTGGAAACTGGGTTCATTTCACCATCTGCCACAGGGGGCGCGCGGGTCAGGCTGGAAGATGGGGGGAGCCCGCTGAGCGCATTCTTCCCTGTCTGCTGTCGATTTCTGGTTTTGCTTCCTGTGTCTGTGAGTATCCCTAAGGCAACGGTTCTTCACCCAGAAGTACGCAGTCTCTCCCAGTTTTCAGTGTTTCCAACACTCAGTACTAGTATGTGTCTGTCCCCTGAGACGCCAGCGCTAACTGCTGCTCAGGCATCTGAGTCCTGCTCTGCAGCCTTCCTCCTCTGAACTTTTTAAAAAATGTTTTAATGTTTTATTTATTTCTGAAAGAGAGAGAGAGAGAGAGACAGAGCATGAGCAGAGGAGGGGCAGAGAGAGAGGGAGACACAGAATCTGAAGCAGCTCCAGGCTCCGAGCTGTCAGCACAGAGCCTGACGCAGGGCTCGAACCCACGAATCGTGTGATCATGACCTGAGCCGAAGTCGGACGCTCAACCGACTGAGCCCCCCAGGCGCCCCTGAACTTCTTCTTCTTTTTTTTTTTTTTTTAATGTTTATTTATTTATTTTGAGAGAGAGAGCGAGCGAGCAGGGAAGGGACAGAGAGAGAGGGAGAGAGGATTCCAAGCAGGATCTCAGCACAGATTCTGATGGGAGGCTCCACCTCATGAACGCTGAGATCTTGACCTGAGTCCAAACCAAGAGTGGAAGTCTTAACCCACTGAGCCCCCCCGGGTGCTCCCTCCATGGAACTTCTAAGTATTAATAATTCCAACTTTTTCCTTTGTTCCTGTCTTGTCTTTCCAGGTCCTTGAAACATGGGTAACAATAAATATATTCATTTTTCTGTCTTAAAATAACCAACATAGCTTCTGTCTCCTATCTCCCTGACAATGTGGACATCAGTGAAATCTATCACATAAAAGTTTTGACAATTTAATGATACTATGTAAAAAAAAAGTTTCCTAAATTATAAAGTATAGCATAGCTGTTAATTTTCATCTTTTTAAAAAATATTTTTAATTTATTTTTGACAGAGAGATAGAGACAGCATGAGGAGGGGAGGATAAGAGAGAGAGGAGTCACAGAATCCGAAGACAGGATCCAGGCTCTGAGCTGTCAGCACAAAGCCCAATGTGGCGCTTGATCCCATGAACCATGAGATCATGACCTGAGCCGAAGTCTGATGCTCAACTGACTGAGCCACCCAGGTGCCCCCCAATTTTAATCTTATAGAATAAGATCTCGTCATTGCATATGAACCCAGAAAACAGCACTATGGCCTCTTGTGAGTGCTGCTGGAAGGAATATTTTGTCTCAGCACGAGAAGAAAAGTGGTCATAACTACAGCCATTTCTGAATGAGGGTGATCCCTTATGAGGTTTGGCTTTTTCCATCAGTGAAGAAATTCAATCCAAGGCTAGTTGTAACTTTCATAGCTTCTATACGTATCATGTAAGCACGGGCGTGTGGGTATATGTGCATGTTTCAGGGTGTGTTCATCAGTTCCACCAACAGCGCCTCTTTAATGCCTACTATGTGCTCATTCCTTTGTAAGGCACTTGAAATAGTAAAAAGAACAAACATAATGCCCGTAAGCAGCATGTAGTGATGGAGATGGAAGAAAACACCATGGAAATACAATGCAGTGGGTTAAGGATATTGTTAGGAGACCACACAGTGGAGGCATCTACCCCAAGGGATGTGCAGAATTCAGCCTGACAAGTTGCTTTGTAGTCAGTGGACTAAGAATAAAGGATAAAGTATGGTTTGGGTGGGTTGAGGGGAGGTGAGTGGGGCCACGGGAGGAAATGAGCAATGATTACAGAGCCCGAAGGAGAAAAAGAGAAAGAAATGTGGTCTGTATTCCTGTGTTTATTTCCCCCTTCCTGGTGAGCATGACTGGATTCCACCATGCCTCGGGGAAAAGCTCTGAGAATAAGGATAATAGGTTGTGGCAATGAGAATAATATGCACACCAGAGTCTGATTTGAACTTGGGCAGGACAGAAGCATAATCTTCCTATGTCTGCCTTTTCCTCTTATGAGAGGAAGTAGGGAAGGATTGCATAATTAGAGCTGCAAAGCATAATAAATCGTCTGCTTTGAACAGAAGGTACCTGTGATGACCCCAAATTTATAACTGAGGCCACTGGAGTTTGAAGAGGCTGTGGACCGCCTGGGTTTAGACCCCTTGCCCCCATGCAAGGAGAGGAGCCCCTCCAATCGCTTCACAATGCCATGCGGCCAGAATTCTGTGCTTGTTTCTGAAAACATTTTGAATTGTTTTGTAAGGCCTTCAGGTTTTCACTCTTAGTGTTTCATGTTTCTATTATCGTGGATTCGTTTCATTTTCTGATTTTGCTAAAGAGCCTGGGGAAATTTCAGATCTTGGAGAAATGGCTTGGATATCACTACCACCAACACATTCAGATTGCTGAAAGTAAAATGAAATAGTCACATTTCAGGATCCAGGCAGATTTTCAGAAGCAGGGCAACCCCTTCTAGTGCAGCAGGTAAGGTTCAGAAGAAGCCTTTTAAGCAGTAGAACAAAGATCCTGGAGGAATATTTGAGAGGTAGTGCAGTCATTTCTGCAACAGTAGAATGCCAAATCACTGTTCTTCTGGCATTATTTAAACATCCAAGTAAATGAGTACTCAACATCTTCAACTCATCCGTTGAGCGGTCTCCATCTCCAAATTCTATCTTATTTTTCATCATTTCCCCTTTGGATTGACCCAAGAATGACAATGATCTGAAAAAGATAACCACTCACCGGATTTGGTTGTGGGTCAGAGAAAACCGTGCCAAACAATGATTTCACCCTTCCTACTATTGGTTGTCTTTTTCAAAACATCTTAAAATTTATCCACTGAAGCAAAGAGATCTTGATGTTTTTGACCATTAGTGTCTCAAGGGTTAAATAACACATTGCTGTCAGTGTCAAGAACATTCAATGTCAGACGGGCAGGGATGTTAGGAAGCCCCAAGCTGGCAATGCCCAGTCATGAAGGTGAAGAGCAGGAGTGTGGTTCTCATATAAGGGCCGGTTCCAGCCACAGGCTGGGGTTGGGCTGGCCAGAGGGAAAATTCTGATGTCAGAGAAAACCAAAGTAAAGATGTAAAAATACGTGGTACAGGCCAGGAAGTCAGGTACTCTAAATGGGACATGGAATTGCTCAAATGTTGTCAGTAGCATCAAACGCTCTGTCTGAGAGCAGATAATGTTAAAAACCCTCATTCCCCCACCCACCCCCCAGGACCTCTCACAGAGACTGGGCATGGTTGTCTCCACATGGGAATCATGTAGTCCCATCTCTGGAGAGAACAGATATGCAGAGACAGGAAACCAAGAAATGAACGGACGTACTCTTAATGTGGGTCAAGGCTGAGGTTAAACGGGCAAGTAATTATTGTTCTGCAAGGAAAGATCCAGGGCACTCAGTAAATATAAACACTTGCGCATATACATACAGAACTTATGATACAAATATGGGCATCTTATTTGCATGTGCACATATACACATGTGTACATATAGCATACCTACAAACCTAGCCATGTCCACACACATATGTACATGCATAGGCACACATACAACGTATATACATGTCCATATACATGTGCATGCATGTACACATATATACTCACACATATATTTATATATTTAGTAAAGTCAGAGATGGTTTTACAAATCAAATAATTGACTAATTTCCTGTAGTTTACAAGTGTCCTCAGATACATTATCTCATTGACACAGACAACAGGATTAAAGTACTATAGTCACAAAATCCTCTTTCCTTGGGTTATAGAATACATGGCATGAGGCTCACCAAGCTGCCCAGTACCAGGGAAAATTTCTATTGCAAGGCTCAACAGCCAGAGTAATGTCCTCAGATGATTAGGAAAACAAAACTGGACACAGGACAGAAAACATATGATCACGCCAGAAAAATCAAGCATGCCAGCAGGTCCAAAGAAGGAATGTATTATCTGGAAACAGAAGTTGTGAGAGAGATAAGCAAAGAACAGGAAGAAACAGGTCAAAAAGGCAGACCAAGAAAAGAGAATTCATTCCATGTTCTATCCAGAGCTGGGATCTGTTGGCCACCTTCCACCTTATTTGATCAATTCCCAGCTACATAGTTTGCATGTGCATTGACCTGAGCTAAGGATCTGGGGTTTGGGACACACACAGTGTTTCTCTTCATTTACCTAAGTCGAAATAACGCTTGGTAATATCAGTTTAATATTGCAATGAGCTTTCTGAGTCAAAAGTGTCATACACAATTACAAGCAACTCAAGTCTTGAGACAATTTCTATTAGAAGTTGAGGCTTCAGAAACTTTGCTTTCAACGAAAAGGAGGCCACCTTATTTTTAAGTGTGGTTGAATTACAACAAGGTGCTCTTACTGAAGCTGTAGAAAGACAAAGATTGATCACTTTTAGAAATGGCCATACCTCATTAACTATTGAAACTTATATTACTGGTAAAATGTGCCCTGTACATCATCAGCCTGAAATAAAAACTCTTCTTGGGAACTAGATTGGATAAATCATTTATCAGGAAAAATGAGTCATTTTGAAAAGAAAAAGTCACTTCTTACCTAACACCTATACTTTGTTAGCTGAATGTCAAAATGGAACCATCCAAGGTAGGCGTGGAGTGGGCTCTGGGAATCAGCTCCCCCAACATCTCCATTTGAAAACAACAAAAAACAAAAACAAGGAAAATTCTCAAAAGTTCAAGTGAGTGCCTAAGGTAACCTAGAAGGTTAAAGGACTATAGTGAAATTATTCTAAGCCAACAGCCTCTCACAATTAATGTGAGGAAGGAATTGTTCTGAGAATTTTCAATCATTGACTTATTTAAGTCTTACACAAATTAGTAGTAGGAAACATCCTCATCAGCCATTTAGACAGACATCAGGTTGTGTTCCAGACCAGAATATAACATGGTTGGATACACCTCCTGAGGCTGCATGATTCTTATTTTTTTAAATTTATTTCTGAGAGAGAGAGAGAGAGAGAGAGATAGGCAGCGTGAGCATGGGAGGGCCAGAGAGAGAGGGAGACACAGACTCTGAAGCAGGCTTCAGGCTCCGAGCTGTTAGCACAGAGCCCCATGCGGGACTCCAACCCACGAACCATTGAGATCATGACCTGAGCTGAAGTAAGACGCTCAACCAACTGAGCCACCCAGGCGCCCTTGCATGATTCTTATTGATAATAAATCTCCTGCTGTCTTCCAGTAACCCCCTTTCAGAACCTCCACAGCTAAGCCAACCACAGTTTTGACGTGTTCTATCATCAGGCATTGTTTGCACCTGCGCTCACCTTTCACAATCCATATGTCTGTCAGTGAGTTCATCTCTCAGAGACTGGTGTTCTTTTTCTCTATAAAACAGAGTTCCTTTCCTACCTTCTTCAAAGGACTGTTATAAATGGCCCACACAATGATGAGAAAATGCACTGTGGCTTTCAGCTGCAAGTAACGTTAGCTTTTAAAAAATTGCTCTAAAGCATATATACTAAAAATTTGAAAATGCATCAGAGCAAAGAGATTGGAGGAAGGGAGAATGTGTTTTACTACTGAATTTAAGTTAGAAATGATGGTGGCCTAATGTTGGGAATTCAAAGAAACAAATGGACACCATATAAACTCTATATATCATATGTATATATTAAGAAATGTGTAATCAAGTGGATAGATTTGAAAATGAGAAAGAATTTGATGTCCTGATTTCTTGGTTGGATCAGAGGAAGAGAACAAGTTAGAGAATAGAAATTGAGGCAAACTTTAAATACTGAGGTTTATGTGACGTAGGATACCTCAGTTAAAATACGCAGGAGGTTGAAATGATGAGTTAATGAGTTTGTTCTTACAACCCAGTGATGAGTGATACTAGCCCAAGAATGACAACAGAAACTATCGGAGCCCCAGCAACTTTGGAGTGTCTACCTGGCTAAGCAGAATTCCTTAACTATTTCAAATCCACGGGAGAGGGTTTCCGGCATCCTTGCATGTAGGGTGAGCCTGGGAGCCTGTAAGGATTGATTGAACAAGTGGGAAGCCAATCTGAGCTATGCCGAAGTCCTTCCCCTTAAGAATGAGAAGTAGATCCAAAGAGAAAGTCAGATATTCTGTGTGCCTGGATGTATAAAAAGGATAAGCTAAGGACCTGTGAACACCAATTTCTTCTGTACAAACTAGAATCAGCGAAAAAGGATAAATCATATATAAAAAGAGAAATACAAAAGAAATGGAGAGAGAATGATACACGATTAGGCTTCCAACATGAATCCATTGCCCGGTTCCAGGTCCATCCTGGGTATTGGCTGACTTTCTGTCTTCAAAGCCGAATTCTCATTAAGTCTATACCCCTGCCTTGTCTTGGTGTCAATTCCTTTCCCTTCCCTTCATTTATTTTCTTCCTTTTTATTTCTTTTCTTTTCTTTTTTTTCACTCAGGGAGCCAAAATATTTCATATTAATTTGGAAGAAAGAAAGAGGTCATCCAGAAAGTGTATATCAAGTGAGGAGCAAATATGAGAGCCACGAATAAACCAGTATCAAGGGCCCAGCAGAGGAAAAGATGCTTGCAAGAAGGCTGAATGAAAGTGAGCAGATTTGGGGCTCGGTTGAGGGTCCAACTTTTGATTTTGGCCCAGGTCATGATCTCATGGTTCATGAGTTTGAAACCCGAATCGAGTTTCCTCCCCATGAAGAGTGCAGAGCCTGCTTGGGATTCTATCTCTCTCCCTCTCTCTCTGCCCCTCCCTTGCTTGTGCTCTCTCTCAAAAAAATAAATTAATTAACTTAAAAAAAGTGAACAGAATTCTAGAGATCTACTGTACGGATGGTGCCTGAACATTATTAACTTGTATATTTTAAAATTGGCTAACAGGATATATCTTATGCTAAATTTTCTTATCACTCACACAAAAAACCTTATCACAAATAATAATGATTTTGCTGCCGCTGCTGCTGTTGTTGCTGCTGATAATGATGATAAGGAGGGCAGGAGGAAATTTCTGGAAGTGGTGGGTAATTTTATGGCATAGATTGTAGTAATGGCTTAATGGATATTTACTTATGGACAAGCTCATCAAGTGATATACGCTGAATGCGTACAGCTTTTATATATGTTTAAAAAAAGTGACCAGGAGTTGGAGGAAAAACCAAGAAGAGAGAAGCATCTTCAACCACAGCCGCTGCTAATGAGGCAGATAATCCAGCCTCTACTGCCCGGTCTGTTTTCGTCAGATCATCCCACTTAAAGCAATAAGTGTACATAATATAAATGAAATAATTATGCAGAAAAAAATCCCAAGTACCACAAATATGGTCAGAGAGCCACGGATTCAGTAAATATTTATAGAGCTGTTTTTCTGTGTGTAAATCTCTACAGTTCATGCTCCTGTGATGTGAGAGGAAGCCTGGAGATTTTTCTTTAAATGCTTAGTTTTTGCCTTTAAGATTTTTCAATCTAGTAGAACAAAATCTGATTATGCACATCAAAAGAAGAATGTAACCATAAGTATACGCAAAATGCCTGTAGGAGCCCAGAGGGAGTTAATTCTAACAAAAGATCAAGGAAGTCTTCACAGAGAAGGTGTCGTTTTAAACGTCCTGAAGATACTGGACAATAAAAAAAAGGAAGATGCTTCAAGGCTGTGTGAACAGATGGTATAAAAAGCAGAGAAGAATACAAATTTCTTGGCAATGAGTCTGCTCCATCTAGAGTCTTAGGTGTTGAAACAGGAGCGATGTGAAAGGAGACAAAACTGCTATTTCAGGGTTTTATGCAGGGATTTGAATATCAGGCTAAGGAAGGCTGAAGTTTATTCTTTAGATAGGATAAAGGACAGCAGTCGCCTCTCAGCTTGGGTCCTGTGTGCTTATTAGTGTCTATGTTTGCATTTATCCTTGGGCAGCCGATTTGTGCCTCCTTCCGGAGTATATTACCCATTAAACGATACTAAGTCCCGTCTATGGGGTCCTATGTCATTCCGGACAGTTAACAAGACTTGACCCCTCAACAGCGTATTCACTACCTTTCCTGAGCACCTGCTCTGTGACAGGACATGTACTGAGTTAGGGAGACCTAATACTGAATAGGAAAATGTCTGTATTGCGGAGGAGACAGCTACAGAAACAAATAAACTCAGCACGTATTTGCAATCTGTGTCTCAGGTAGAAGGAAGTCAGATGCCTGAGTCAGGAGACAGAGGAATTCTGGGAGGATCTGAACAGGATCGCAGAGGTAGGTATGTGGAAGTTGAACTCCTTAAAAGAAATGTAAGTGGATTAAGTACCGGGAGTCTTGCATGCAAGGAAGATGTGGGGGTGGTAAAATTTTCATAAGTCAAGGAGAAGGCTAATTTGGGGGTTAGAGAGGGGATGCACTTGGTATCAAAAGACTCCCACAGAGGTGCTGTGATGAGATCTCTGAAGCCCACAGGTTGGCTGTGCCACTGAACCTCTCAATTTTTTAAAGATATGTTCCTCTGAATTTGGCATCTGACATGCTCTCTTTATGGCATGTCTTTTTAATTAGGTGCCAGGAAAAGTTTTAGGTAAGTGTCTTCTTTCCTGATAATCAGAATTATTTAGGCAACTTTACTTTTTGCCATGGTAACCGGGGAATGTCGAGACTAATTTGGTGGCTGGCTACTCCTCTTGGGCACTGCATTTTATTATTCCTGTGTTCCACAGATCTGATTTCTGTTTGTACTGGTGTTAATCTGTTTTATATATCATATTAGGACATGCTAGATAATCTTCAAGTCCCCTCCCTACCTCACACTTTGTTCTGTATTGACCCAAAGCCTTAACAGTGCATGTCTTCAGTACCCCCCACCCCCTTTTCCCTCACACCCATGAGTTAATGTTCACGGTTTCGTTGTCTCATCCATCACATCCATCACAACTGTAAGCCTTCTAATCTTAATAAAAACAGAGCAAGGGACCTTACTTGGGGCTCTTGTCTCCTCCTGGACATTAGCCTCTCTCTCATTTTAATCCTGCATCTGCTCTCTTGCTGGACAAGAGAGAACTCCAGACCCAGAGTCTACGACACTGGCTTCATTTTATATATAAGAACACAAAAATGTATGTACATTGTCTCATAGGGACATAAAAATTGTGTGTGTGTGTGTGTGTGTGTGTGTGTGTGTGTGTGTGAGTGAGAGAGAGAGAGAGAGAGAATTATATGCTGAATATTTCTTTTACTTAGGATATGATTTCCTTTACCTGTTTTAGTTGGGTCAGGCTCTGGAAGGAAGACATCATGGATCTTTTTTCTGAAAAGAATGTGGTCTTTGGACTTCACTGACTTGTAAAGAGTTTTTGACCTTGCTCAAGTTATGTAAGCTTTCAAGTCTTCTCTGTTTCTTTCTCTCTAACTAGCAAGCAATGTCCAAAGTTTTATTGTGATGATTAACGCAGAAATATATGCAAAATGTTGAACATTGATTTTAATGCATAGGAAGTGCTCAGTAAGTAGTACTTTAAACAATAATTTATGGGAAAAATGTGAATTCAATGGGCAGCAGAAATTATCAGAAAAAATAACAGGAAGAACTACAAGAAAGATACGGTAACTCTCCTAGAAGCATCTTAAAAAGATATACCAAATTTTTTGAGGAAGTGGCACGCATTATGCAGTCTATAGTAAGGCTTTGTTATATGTCTTAAGTTAAGTTAAATCACAAATCAAAATTATGTCCAAGAGAAGAGATTTTGTGGCCAATATTAGAACAGATTTGATTACAGGAAGAGGTTAATTTTAAGGGAGACATCTTTTTAAACTATGATCATCAAGGGCTTCTGACTCTAATCGTTCCAACCCCTAATGTATGGCTCCCACACTGAAACAAGGATCATCTTTTGATATAAGTTATTTCACTACCTGCACGAGTAATATCACTGGTTCCCTGTTATTTACTACATAAAATCCAAAACTTGTATCATTCATCCAAGGCCCTTCAAAATGTGGGATAAAGGTACTTTTCCAATCTTTTTTTATCACACTATTTACCATGAACCATGGCCACCAGATGTTCAGAATTCAGTTGGCATCTTCTGAACTTGAGACACCTAGCTCAGGGCTTACCCAAATGTGTGTGTGTGTGTGTGTGTGTGTGTGTGTGTGTGTATATAGTAGGTACATAACATAACCCATTATTTTTTTAAAAAAATTTTAATGTTTATTTATTTTTGAGAGAGAGAGAGAGAGAGAGACAGAGCATGAGCAGGGGAGGGGCAGAGAGAGAGGGAGACACAGAATCTGAAGCAGGCTCCAGGCTCTGAGCTGTCAGCACAGAGCCCAATGTGGGGCTCGATCCTAGGAGCCCTGAGATCATGACCTGAGCCGAAGTTAGACACTCAACTGATTGAGTCCCCCAGGCACCCCAACATATAACCCATTATTGAGGATAAAAAATGCTTGTACGTTGAACCACTGTACATTTCCCATGATGTCCCCAGGGTCAGCAATCAGCCTCAGTATCTGCCATCATTATCTCTGGGCAGCCTTGCCAAGGTGCCTTCTATAAGGAGCTACTTGGGTGTAAGGAAGAGCTGCAGGCTCAGTGTTTCTAGGGCACATTGCAGGTCCTCACAATGCATGATGCTAATTAATTGCATGTCCTTTATCTCCAGCTGATACTGTGTCTTTCTAATGTACTTTAAGGCACATTTTCTATTGTCACCTGAGGTAGATGAAAAAGAATCATACCAGGAATTGCTGAGTTCAATCAAAATAAAGTGAATTGGAGATTTAAACTAGAAAAAGGTTAAAAAAACAATTGGCCTTCAACAACACAGGTTTGAACCGCATCATTCCACTTATACATGGATTTTTTTCCCAGTAAATACAGTTCAGACATGCAAATGTATTTCCTTATCTTTATAATTTTTCTAACACTTTATAGATTACTTTATTGTTAAGAATACAGTATATAATATGTACAACATACAGAATGTGTGTTAATTGACTGAATGCAGTATTGATAAGGCTTCTGGTCAGCAGTAGGCTATTAGACAAGGTTTGGGAGAGTCAAAAGTTATATGTGGGTTTTCAGTGGTGCGGGGGACAATGCCCCAAACCCTCATGCTGTTCAAGGGTAGATTTTAATCCAATCCTTTCTTCTTTCAGCAGATGAAAACAATAAAAACCAAAAACTGAGTTCTAGAGAGATTCAGTGATTTTGCCAAGATTATTGATTACATTTTATTATTTATTGTTTTTTAAATTTTTTAATGTTTTATTCATTTCTGAGAGAGAGAGAGAGTGAGTAGGGGAGGGTTGAGAGAGAGAGGGAGATACAGAATCCGAAGCAGGCTCCAGGCTCTGAGCTAGCTGTCAGCACAGAGCCCAACGTGGGGCTCGAAACCACAAACTATGAGACCATGACCTGAGCCGAAGTCGGACACTTGACCAACGGGGCCACCCAGGCGCCCCTATTGATTGCATTTTAGAATCAAAGGTTTTTGATTCAGAGTAGTTTTTGCAACAACTTTCTGTGGCTCAGTGGAGACCTGCCTCCAGATACTTCAGTTCTTCACTGCAGCTTGGCAAAGGTATCTGTAAGCACAGGCTTCCCTTCCTCCTTCCTGCTTCTTGAGTCTGTTCTCCCCTGTTATCCTAGACACTCAGAGCCCACATTAGCTCCTGTTGTCCTTTGAAAAATAAAAAGAGAACTTTGCATCCCTTCTGTAGTTCAGATACTGATTAGAGACTTTTCTTTGTGGTGGGTTTTGTTGGGTTTGTAACTAAACAAGTGCTTGAGCTAGGTACTCCTACATTAGTATTTCCATCCAATGATGGGAATGGAATAGATATTTAAAATAGTCTTAGTCTTAATGGACTTTTATTCCACTCCAATGGCTCCTTCATTCAGCGAACGTCCTCCAAGCACATCCTCCAAGTATTATTCACCTGTTCAAAGGATCTCCAGGAAGAGCGAGGAAGAAAGAGATACTTAATCATAAGGTTTCCTAGGAAGGCATGATGGTGGTATTCACAGGACATGCTTGTCACCAAGAAGAAAGATTGATGCCAAGCTATTGGACTTCCCAGTTCCCATGGAGCAGACCTTACAAGGACCCAACTCTGACATCGCTCGGTCTATCCCTTCAGCCACAGGATGCGTAAGCAGTGAGAAACAGCATCTTCTAAGGATGGGTTTGAAAGGCTATCTGCTTTCACAGCTCACATGATTCAGTGGAAGCCTTACCCTATTCTATTTCTCTGTGTCTTCCCAGACAATAGCAATGCATTTGTAAATTACTATTCTCTTAATAACAACTCATAACTGGGTATGCTTGTTTCTCAGAAATGTCAGCCACTTTCCTAATGTTTAATGCCAGACATCAGGGATTTAATCAGTGCCCTTCTCAAAGCATGTCAAATGCAACTAAATTATAATGTCCTCAGAACACAGTGTATTGGATTTCAAGATAAAGCATATCATGGTAAATATTAATCCTTTCAAATTGATAGAATGAAATATTAAACTATTTAAACAAGAGTTTTAACGTGGAAATTAAATCTTTGTTAATATTTCTAGCATTCGAGCATTGAAGACCCAGGTGACAGGATGATTATTCAAAGGTTATGGCTTATCTCATCAAGCTGCTGATACGTTAAATTGTTAGTCTTTTCTGCAGAGACTAATGTAGAGAGAGCATTTCTCCAAGTGAAACAAGATAAGCCAATTGATCAACTGAGATTGACGACACTCGTTTACAAGTCCCTGACTTTGCTTTTTTTTTAAAAAAGAAAAATGAAGCTCTCTCTGATTATTCTGTGGTGCTCATAACATTGTAGTTAGTCAATCCATGATTTTAGGAGGGGGGAAGAAGTTATCCAATTAAATAAATGCTATTTCTCAGTAATATATTATGGTCACCATGGTTTCCAATGCAAAAACATAACATCAAGCACGTACATGCCAAGAAAATTCTAGTGGGAACAGTGACACAAATTATCTAAATATCTTGAAAAATCTGCTATGACATCACACAAAGTGTATAGGAACTTAGGGGGGTGTTCCCCCAGGATTATAAGATTAATGTCCTGACTGCCATTTCCATGCTGTGTTAACCTTGGATAAGTCAGTTTCATATAAAACAAGGAAAAGGATACTTTCTGATTTACCTCACAAGGTTGTTATAAAAATCGGATAATGTAATACACAGAGTGACATCAAGTAAAGAAAAGAAATTATAAAATCTGGAAGAATATCAGATACCAGCTATTCCTTGTAGGAAGACTGCTTACAAATCAAAATATCCATGGAGATTTATAAAACAGGGTAATTTTAAAAACTTATTTCCCGACTGCAAGCACATGTATTTTGTCACCAGATGAGTAACAGCACATTTCATTTAGTTTTTCTATTTAAAATTCAAAGTCATCTTTCCAAAGCCAGTCCACTTTTACACACATGCACTTGCATTGGTTTTAATTAAAATTAGATTTTGTATTCGTCTGTCTCTGCACTGCGTGAATAATTATTTTTAATTAGAAAATCAGGAAATGCAATGTATTTCAAATGTGCTCTCTTCCAAATTTGGCTAGGATGTTGATATTTAATTAATGCAGATAATAATTTTAGCAGACCCTAAACAACGTATTAAAGCAAATAATTATTTGCTGTGTGTTTGCTTTGTACCAGGTTAATCTTCATTTTAGGTGCTTCGTGGGGCCTAGAGTTGGGTAATATGAAGAAGCTGCCCACAGAAATCTCAGTGCAGATTTGATTCAGTATTTCTTATCTTCTCAATAAAATATATGCATGACAGGTTAAAAATGAAATTATATGGCATTACAAGGAGAGGTACAGATTAGAAATTAGCAGAAGCAAGAATAGTAAATGTACACATAGACGTGTGTGTATTTATTTGATATCTGCATAGAGATAATCTGTAACATTGGAGGAAGATAGAAAGATGTGTGCTTTCCTCAGTTTCTGCCCCTAACCCAAAATTACAGGATGTACAGCCCAGTGAACAGAAGTATTTCCTGTCTATTGTTTAGGCTTTGCTACCTACCAAGATGAGATGAGATGCCCCCCATCTTCTCCGTTAGTCCACAACATTCACCTCTCATTAGATCAGAGTGTTTTCCACTGGAAAGGACCAAGGGAGGTTATTGAGGCCACACTGCTTTTTTGAGGATTGTTATGCATCATTCACAAAGGAATAGCAGGTGAGGACCAGAGAAGAAAAACACCATGACAAATGTCCCTGGATGAATGCTTCTTGGGTGTCTGGGGAAGAGCCAAAGCTCAGGTTGCTTTGCTCCTTCAGAACCAAGTGGAAAATCCCATCAATAGCCAAGAAAACCATGGTGGAAAAGAAGGATCATAAATGGACTGGAAACCATCTGTGATTCATCCCTTTGTTATGACTGATACATCACATCAAAAAATTCTGTAAACACCAGCTTCAGATTATGTCCTGAATCTTGTCACCATTAGCTACCTAGCTACTATCATCTCTATTGCTTATTTCCAGTTGCTTCTATAATCCATGATCTTCCTTAACCACTATGAACTTTCTAAATTCCAAGGTCATCAGGGCATACCCCTACTGAAGTTTTTCTTCCAAATTCCCATGACAAACAGAGTGACATTGAAACTCCTTACAGTGGTTGTTTCCAATGCTCCTTACGACCCTCTCTGGGCTCTGATCAAATGTCTCATCAATCTCCCTATTGCATAGTCCGCTCCAGACATACAGATCTTAACTTTGTTCTTTTAAAAGAACAACCACTTCTGTCTTCGGGCTCTTGTGCCCAACGTTCATGGGCCAGATTTCCCTACATCATTTCCCAACATTTCTCAGTTTCCATTTACTCTGTCAGAGAGGCTTCCGCCTCACATGCTACCAAAGACCCTGGGTGCTCATGAATCACACTGTTTCCTATGGAAATCATTTTGGGTTTAATGTTATGATGATGGTGATGATTTCAGTATCTGAAATCATTTTTATTTATTTTTTGTCTTCTTCAAGAAAAGGGAAGGTGCCTAGAGACAGTAATTATGTCCTCGGTTTTTGCTTCCATTCAATTACTAATTAGTTACAAAAAGAACTAAAATAAATGTATCAGCGTTCTTAGAACGCTAATAACAGCAGTTCTAAGAAATATTGACCGTCTCTGTGTATTTGGTTGGTCCATTCGTTGGCAGGACAGTGATGCTGACCTGGAAGGAAATCCACAGCCTTGCAGATGATCAGAGTCACGTGCCTGACATCCTGCAGAGGGTTAGCTCTAGAATGAGACTCAAAACCAGAGCCCCAAGCTCTAGGTTTCTTGCCTGGAGAGAGTAAAAGTGAGGTGGACAAGCTATCCTCCCCAGCAATAGTTTATAGTCTCTAGTCTAAATGAATGCAATTTATGAGAAAAAGAAACATAGCCGGATAGTAGGAATGTCATTCCATTGTTTGGTTTTCTCGTGTGCATCATCGAATTTAATGAGTATTATTTACAGAGTTGTTTCCTGAGAGTTAAAACTGCAGAAGTTAAAAAGAAGGTAGGAAATGTGAAGTAGTGCAAAGATCTTCAACTTCATTCTCTTTTGAAGTCTGCGGCTAATTTTGTAGGATTTCTTTTCTTCCCTAGTACATCTTCGCTTATCTTTTAGAGTGATACATACATGCAGATTTTTCTCCCCAACGTTTTTTCTTTATATTTGTAAATTATATTTAATGTTTATTTGCTTTGAGAGAGAGAGAGGGAGGGAGAGAGAGAGAAAGAGAGAGAGAGAGCATAAGTGGGGGAGGGACAGAGAGAGAGGGAGGCACAGAATCTGAAGCAGGCTCCAGGCTCTGAGCTGTCAGCACAGGACCTGATGCAGGCTTGAACCCAGGATCTGTGAGATCATTTCCTGAGCCAGCTGGATACAACCCACTGAGCCACCCAGGTGCCCCTCCTCAGCTTTTTTTCTCATGCAAATTCAATCCTTTTCCATTTCCATATGGAGCCTCCAAATCTCCTGTCCATGGGTTTCCTAACATTGCTTTGGCAGAGGGAGTTGCAGTGATCCTTCATATTGACTTGATTCAGAATTGCAAGAATGTTTCTCCTGAGAATACGTGAGTAGAAGATAAGAATGATGAGGCCATTAGTAACAACAGCTTCCTTTTACTGAAATATTGCTAGGTGCCAAAACCGTACTAATAAGAATTTATGTTTCTACTTATTCTTCAAAACAGCCTTTTGAAATATGCATCATTCCTGTTTGGCAGTTCAAAATACCCTGGTTGAGGTAAATCACTTGTTTATATAACCAAACAGTGATAGAGTAAGATTTGAACCATGGACAGTCCGAGAGTAAAGCTTATTACTGCCACCACTGCTGCTTTCAGCCATCAGCACAGCCTATCAGAGGAAGTGGAGAAGAGGAGGAAAAGGTAGAGAAAAAGGAGGAGCTGACAGTGAAGGAGAGAGAGAGAGAGAGAGAGAGAGAGAGAATCCCCACTCAAAAGTCTTTTCTACTCACTTTCTTATTGACCCTTCTGTCTCTGTGAAGCAGGCAGCACTTGATGGGTGCTGGGCATGACTGGTTACTAGCTTTCCTTGGTGGACGGTGTGAGCACAGAAATGCCGATGCTCTAAGGGACATGCCAGTGAGTCAGGACTAGAGCGGGTCACTGAATGCCAAGCACACAATGAGGGGAGGAGCAGAGAAATGCTGAGTGTGGGCGGGGCTGAAGCCATCCTTCTCAGCAGAGTCTAATGCTCACGTATACCTGTCATTAATCACCCGAGAACATGTCAAGTGTTTGAACCAGCACCAAATGCAGGTGTCAGCGTGGATTATATTCTTCCAGATGACTCTTTAGTATATACTCATTAGATGATTATGTTTGAAGAAATAGCAGGATAGCAGACCACGAGTACTGTATATTGAGTGCAGCATTTTTATGTTAGTCCCTGAACTTTACACAATGTCTCCATGCCGAGCCAGTACCTAACAAACAATAAACTCTGGAAAAGATTTAATCTCTTTCTCTCTCCTGCAAGTGTTGTACATACAGAAGGGAGAAATTAATGGATGTGGGCTATCACATTTCTGTGCTTCCAAGAGATAGCCATGTCATTCAGCTCAGAAGGGTTTGAAGTCCTCAAGAAAAAGCTTATAAGAAAAATTGTCACTACGCTGGCAATCCTAGAATAGAGTTGCCCAGACTGTCAGTTGAGAAAGAAATAGGAAGAGATATAAAGGGCCGTGAGTCAAGCACTGTCGCCATCCATCATTTAATCACCTCTGAACCATCAGCTTTTCAGTAAAGAGTGGAGCAAACTGGGGAAAGATATAGGCATATTTCAAAATGGATGGATTCCTCTGCTGGGCCTTGGTCAATGCACAGGGGCCAGCCGGCTGCTGTGAGCCCAGTTAAGGGGTCTGGCTTCAGCTTCGGCACTCGCCAGCTCTCTGACCTTGAGCTTCTTGACTGACACACATTCTTTGGGTTTTTTTGTTTGTTTGTTTGTTTGTTTTTGTTTTTAATGTTTTATTTATTTCTAGGAGAGAGAGAGAGACAGCGTGAGCAGGGGAGGGTCAGAGAGAGAGGGAGTCACAGACTGAAACAGGCTCCAGGCTCTGAGCTGGCAGTCAGCACAGAGCCCGACGCGGGGCTCGAACCCACGAACCGTGAGATCATGACCTGAGCGAAAGTCGGACGCTTAACCGACTAAGCCACCCAGGCGCCCCATTGACTGACACACATTCTTATTCTCTCCTGTGGAAATGACACAGTAGAAAAGCAGTGTCATGGAACTTAGAAACAAGGAGACTGCTTAGAGTTCACTGCCACAACTTGAAAGAAAGGATATGAAGGAAAATAAAGGAAGCACAAATTTGTAGAGTTCCCTCCATCAGCTCAGGAGGTATGCTGAAGTGTTTATATACCTTGGCATTTAATCCTCAAAATTCTGTGAGATATATATATATTTTTTCTATTGGTATTGAACCTCATTTTTTTAAAGTAATCTCTATGCCTAGCCTGGGGCTTAAACTCACAACTGTGAGATCAAAAGCCACATGCTCTACTGACTGAGCCAGCCAAGTGCCCCTGAATTTTATTTTTTATTTATCTTTTAATCACTGTTTTTTTTTTATCATAAGTGTAGAAAGATATATTCTTATCTACATCTTGCAGATAAGGGGCAGGAGGCTCAAGTCACGTATAGACAAGTCTGTCCAGTTGGTATGTTAGACCCAGCAGGATTCCAAATCAAGCCAAATGGGATTTCAAAGTCCCCAGCATTGATCCACATATTACACACCTGGAAAGCACAGCGTGAGGTTCTAGGGGGACCTCAAACTGGTGCGCATCCTGTGCAAGTAAGAAACCATGGAGAGAGCACTGCCCTTGGTGTTGGGAGGCTGGGCTTTGAACCCATTTGTCATTCACTCATTGCCATTCTGGGTAATTCACAGACGTCTCTGAGACCACATTCTCATGTAAAAAACTATGGAGATAATAGTAGTCCGTTTATATTGTGCCAATCCCACAGGCAAAACTAACTGAGATGTTTTCTCAAAATGAGCATGTATTATGCAAATAACAGCTATTTTTAGTATAAGCAATAAACACTGGCATCATAGTTAACGCATAGCTTGTGATGCTTCTCTTGTATTAATGATCATGCTGTATTGGTGCTGTTTTTAAGTCTTGTTTTCATTCTATCCAAGAGGACCGTTGTCCAATTGGAGAATCAGAGTTTTAATTTTTTAAATAATTTTTTAAACTAAGATGTTAACACAAGGCCCAACAAACAACATATGCTAGTAAGTGTTTATTGACTGCACGGCAAATGTTAGGAAAATCCCTTACAGGGAGCAGAGAGAGGCCAATAAATCATTTTTGAAGGATCCTCAAAAGCTTCACAGGAGCAAGTCAACGTTCAGTTACAAGTAGTAGACCTGCAAGCAGGTCTACCTGCTTGCAGCAAGCAGAAAGCTATGATACCAAAGATAGGGATAAAGCAAGGTCTGATAACGTCCAGGTCATGCTGGCTTCCATGGAAATTGTGTTTCCTACCTGCACAGGGTGATGATGACATACGTGGCTTGGCTTTGAGATCACTGGAACTATTCCACGTGTCTGAGCATGTTGATCCGGGTCACATCAGATTTGTAAGCTTCAGCAAGAGATTTTTCGTAGCAGGGAAATCATGAGAGAGCAGTTTCCAGCTGCGTGCAAGATGGGGACAGGTGTAACCTGGCCTCTGCCCAAGTTAGAACAAGACCTGCATACTGAGGCCAGAGAGAAGACCACATGCTCATTCTTAGGGGTTTTGCAAAGTCAAGAGGTTCACTGAATCTTGTCCTGAGTAAACCTTTTCTCCCTGCTATGACATGAAAGCAGATAATAATCTTAGAATAACAGGCAGTTTTCCCTTCACCGATTTATCCATCCAACCATCCATCCATTCTTTTTTGCACTAATTCATTCACTTACCAAATGTGTATTTTGAGCTTGTTGGGTTAAGCTCTAAGGTAAAGAGATGGGAAACAGCACGAAAACACATATACAAGAAGCACGTAGCTCCTTCCCAGTCCCCAGGAGTGGCTGCTCTCTCTGTGTTCAATAAGTGCTTTATATACGTTGTCAAATTTAATTCTCACCACAAAGCTAAGTGGATTGAGCTTCCAAATTCCGACAGGCATTTCCCGAACCAGACCCATTTGAAATGTAATGATGCTCTTAAAGTACAATCTAGTCTTAATCTGATGTTGAACACGATGGAATGTCTCTGCTTCTACTGCAATCTTACTGTCTGGCACTGGTTCCCTTGTGCCGTGGCTCAGATATGTCCATCTTAAGCTTGTTGCTTTAGGTAGCAGAACAAGTGCACGGATCATGAAAATACCATAGACACCCATGTCATTTCTCCTAAATTCCAAAGGGCTCACGGTGCTTCATCCATTCAGTCAATCCACATGGCACAAAAGAAGGTGCTGGACCCTGAACGCATGGATGAAGGTGAATAGAAAAGTTGGAGTTTGTGTCCTAACCTGGCTTAACATGCACTGCAAGAGACATGTGTACGATACATCACTCTAAATAGTTGTCTTTTTAGTCACAAGTGTGCAAAGAGCTATGATACCAAAGATGGGGATAAAGAAACAACAGTTGATTACGCTCCTGTTTATTCAACTCTGAATCTTGACTCTATCACCTGTTTATTGAGCACAAACCTTTCACTTTGGGTTTTGACTNGGTCTACAGGTACCTAGTCTGGGTCTTCAGATTTCCAGAGGTCAAAAAAATAGGAAAATGTAATTTATATTACTTAAGATAATTTTAAAAAAAATTTTTTAACGTTTTATCNCAGGCTCCAGGCTCCGAGCCGGCAGTCAGCACAGAGCCCGACACGGGGCTTGAACCCACGAACCGCGAGATCATGACCTAAGCGAAAGTCGGACGCTCAACCGACTAAGCCACCCAGGCGCCCCACCACTTGAATATTCTTATCTTGGAAAACTTCTAGTAAAATACCCAAGCCTAAATGCTGTCAGCTCCCACCAGAGCCAAGACCCCATCCACTGGTCAGATGTTCTGCACTCAGTCAGAGACTCTGAGAGAGCTACTAGAAATTCTACAGTCAGATTGGTCTACAGGTACCTAGTCTGGGTCTTCAGATTTCCAGAGGTCAAAAAAATAGGAAAATGTAATTTATATTACTTAAGATAATTTTAAAAAAAATTTTTTAACGTTTTATCTATTTTTGAGAGAGAGATAAAGACAGCATGAGCAGGGGAGGGTCAGAGAGAGGGAGACACAGAATCTGAAACAGCCTCCAGGCTCTGAGCTGTCAGCACAGAGCCCGATGCAAGGCTCGAACCCAAGAACCGTGAGATCATGACCTGAGCCAAAGTCGGACACTTACCCGACTGAGCCACCCAGGTGCCCCAAGATAGTTTTTTTTTTTTAAAGTGGCTATAAAATGATCATAGTGACAATAATGGTTCCTTTGGTCTGGCACCGTTATAAGCTGTTTATCTGTTTTTCTCACTGGGTCTTCATACCAAATTTATGAAGTAGGCGTAATTAGAATATGGCTAATAAGCCTGAGTAAACTGAGGCACAGAGATGGCAAAGACAAGCCAAAGGTCACAGAACCAGAGTCAGAATTTAAAACAAGACATCTGACTCCAGATCCCAAGTTAATTTTATGCCCTATCACTTATCAAATCTGTTCTGAACATGTGACTCAAACATGTAATAATTACTTTTTTTTTTTTTTTTTTGAATGGAGTTAGGTCAACATGACATAGTAGCCTATGGATTCAGGCAGAGCAGAAGTTCTCACTGAGAGGGATATACATTTTTAGTTACAATCAGAGAATACTATTCTTTTGCTCACTAAATGATAGGGCCCTTTGGACTATGGCAATAGAAATTTGAGAAGTGATAATCATCTCCATTTTTGGGGAGTTTAAAAACTGAGGCCTAAAAGAATTTATGTAAACTATATAGATGCTCATAGAGATCCAGAACACAGTCTCTTTTTTTTCAGATTCCAATTTCATAGATTAAGCCAATCTTATACCTTAAAACAAAACTTAAAACATTTATTTGAAGGAGACTTAATTCAGTAAGCACTGCTTTTTTTGAGGGAAGCCTCATATTTTCAATTGTGAGAAGTTTCATGAAAGAAGTAGTAGTTGAAATGAGTTAAAAATTTCATAGCCATTTACCATGTGATACAAGGGAAGAAGGCATTCTCAGCCCAAGAAGAATGGAATGAAATGTTGTGGACTTATTTGTATCACATGTTGTCTCTCCTGGGCAAGTAGGTCCTCAAACTTAGTTGATCATGGCGAATGCTTGTGTATTACCCAGCTCCTCTGGATTTGTAATGTAAGTCGCTCAAAATAGCAAGTTTTAGGCATAAAAAATTTCTCAATGAGTTTTTCAAGAAATAAACAAGATATTCTAAAGAAATAGATAACTCTTTCTTCTATGTCCATTATTGGAAATCAGACATTTCTTTTCTTCAAAGGGCAGAGAAAACCATCAGATCTTCTCACGTCAATTTATCGCCATAGAATTTCTCTAAGAAAGAACCTGATGGCTGGGACAGAGAAATAGCTTTTCAAAGGTGAATTTTACACAGGAGTAGACTACTGGTACTAATTATGCTGAGTCTACCATATGCTTAGGACCACTCACTGTATTACATATATTATGTTATTTAATTCTCAAAGAGTAAATGGATAAAACAAAGCAAATTCAGAAGCACATCAAAAACAGCATCAGCAATAAAATATTTTCTATACGATTATCATTCCTCCAAATTGACATAACTATTTGAGGAAATAGCTAAAGAGAAATTGAGCCCCTTCAATTAACAAATAATTAAATACGTTTTCCAAAACTACAGAGATAATAAGTGGCAGGACTGAGCTTCTACACTCAAAACCAGCAAGATGCACATTCTTCTCAAGTACACATAGAATATTATTCAAGGTAGACCATATGCTAGTCCATAAAGCAAGCCTCAATAAATTGAAAAGGGCTGAAGTCAAAGTACATTCTCTGACACAAATGGAAAGAAATTAGAAATCAATTTCAGAAAAATATTTGGGACAGTAAAAAATATGTGGAAATTAATCAATATATTCCTAAATAAGCAATGGGTCAAACAAGAAAACCTAAGGGATATTATCAAGTATTTTGAAGTGAATGAAAATAAAGACAACATTGTACCAAAGCTTACAGGATGCATCTAAACTTATAGGATGCTATGCTTAAGAGACAATTTAGACCTGCCAATACATATATTTAAAAATAAGTATGGCTAATCAATAACATAAGTTTCCACCTTAAGAAACCAAAACATCGTCAACAACATAAAAAGTAAACTAAGCTCACAACACTCAGAAATAATCCTTATCAAAATATCAGGTAGCGTTTTTGCAGAAATTGGTAAACTGGTTCTAAAATTCATATGGGTGGCGTGCCTGGGTGGCTCAGTCAGTTAAGAGTCTGACTTTGGCTCAGGTCATGATCTCACAGGTCGTGGGTTCGAGGCCCATGTCTGGCTCTGTGCTGACAGCTAGCTCAGAGCCTGGAGCCTGCTTCAGATTCTGTATCTCCCTCTCTCTCTGACCCTCTCCTGCTCATGCTCTCTCTCTCTCTCTCTCAGAAATTAAAAATAAAATAAAATAAAATAAAATTCATATGGAAATTCAAAAGCCTCAAGATAGCCAAAGCAATCTTTAAAAAGAAGAATAAATTTGAGATACACCTGATTTCAAAACTTACCATAAAGCTACTGTAATCAAGACAGTGTACTATTGTCATAAAGATAGACATCCAGATGAAATGGAATTGAGAGTCCAAATATAAGCCATGACATTGATGGTCAATTGACTTCCAGGAAGAGTACCCAAACAAGTCTAACGGGAAATGACCGTCTTTTCAACAAGTGGTTCTGGGAAGAGCAGGATATCCACGACAAAAGAATGAGGCTGGGCTCCTGTCTCATACTGCATATGATTGTTAATTAAAAATGAATCATAGGCCTAAACATAAGACTGAAAGCTATAAAACTCTTAGAAGGAAATATAGAAGTAAATCTTCATGACCTTATGTAGACATTACAAGAAAAGCACCAGCAGTTAAGAAAAAGTAAATAAATTGGATTCCATACAAATTGGAAAAAAGTGCCTGTGCTTCAAAGGAAACCACCAATAAAGTGAAAAATCAACCCAAAGAATGGAAGAAAATATTTTCAATTCATATATCTAATAAAGGATTTGTGTCCAGAATCTAGAAAGAACACTTTCAACTTAATAATAAAAAGGTAGTTAATCAAATTAAAATGGTCAAAGGATTCAATAGACACTTATTCAAAGAAAATATATAAATGGCTAATAAATGCATGTAAAGATACTTGGTCATTAGTCATCAGGAAACTTAAAATGAAAATAAAATTCAATCCTGCTTGACATTCACTAAATGAGCTAAAATCAAGAAGAGAGACAATAACATTTGCTGAGGCTATGGAGAAATTGAAACTCTCATATATTCCTGATGAAAATGTAAAATGTTTCAGCCTCCGTAGACAGGGTCTGACAGTTTTTTGAAATGTTAAACCATATGATTCAGCAATTTCATTCTTAGGTATACTCAAGAAAATTGAAAATGCATGTCCTGACAAAGACCTGTATGTAAGTATCTGTAGCAACGTTATCCATAGTAATAAAAAAAAAATAGAAACAACCTACTTGCATATCAACTGATAAATAGGTACAAAATGTGACATATCTACATAATAGAATATTGATTATCCATAAAATGGAATAAAGTCCTTGAACATGCTACAAAATAGATGAATCTTAAAAACATTATGCTTTTAGAAAGAAGACAGCTACAAAAGGCCACGTGTTGTATGATCCATTTATGTGAAAATTCCATAAATAAGCAAATCCATAGAGAGAAAGGAGATGAGTGGTTTCCAGAGGATGGAGGGAAAAGACGATGAAGAGTGGGTAGTAACAGGTGTCTTTTGGAGTCACACAAAAGAACTCTAACAGTGCACAATGGTGATGTTGACACAACTCTGTAAATATCCTGAAAAACCACTGAAATGTACACTTCAAAGGGGTGAATTTCATGTCGTGTCAATACATCTAAATAAAGCTGTTGTTTAAAAAGAAACAAATGAAGAAATCTCATTTCGGACTGCAGGGCTTTGTACTTCTTCCAGTTTGCAGAACTGAGTCCCCCCTCCCACCCCCCATCCTACATCTGGTTGGCGTTTATCACATCTTTGAGTGCTATTAACCTTGGAGAAGTCTTTTCAAGGATAGGTTCTGGACTCAGACCTTTTTATCTCCCCGTCAAAACTTCTCTCACCCCAGGTCTCTACTGCGGCCCTGTGCTCAGAGCACCCTCACCGGACAAAGTCCCCGTTGGGTCAGGGCCACCAGATGGTCAGCATGGAGGGCAAGAAAGTCCATGCAGGTATTGAGTGAGCTCCTCTAAGCTGTACTGTTGAAAAAAATTATAAAATTGTGTTTTGGATGAGAAAACATTTGGAAGTTGCCAACACTAAACTGAAACCCCATGAGTTTTTACAGTCATTTATCAAAGAACCTTCCGTTTGTGTTTTCAAGTAGGTAAAACAATAACAAATACTGGGGGAATAAAGTTAATCTGCATTCAGAGCATTTTATTAAATAAAAATAGGAGAAAAAAATTTGTGAGTCTTGTTAGTTTAAGCAAATCTTGTTGATGGTGGCAGTTAGTTTTGCAGTGTTATATTAAGGGATACTTGAAAACATGAGCAAGAAAAAATTATGCAGCAGAAAAACAATGATACTCTTAAGTTTTATAGGGGACCAGGGCTTTGAATCAGGAAGGTGAGAACAGGTTTTGCTGAAGTGCCCTATGATTCTGCAATAGTCTTTTATTTTTAAGTGTATTTATTTATGTAAGAGAATGTGTGTGAAAGTGGGGGAGGGGCAGAGAGGGTGACAGACAGAATCCCAAGCAGGCTCCACACTGTCAGCACAGAGCCCAACACAGAGCCCGAACTCACAAACCGTGAGATCATGACCTGAGCCAAAATCAAGAGTCAGACACTCAATCGATGGAGCCACCCAGGATCTTGATTCCGAATATATTCTGATGTCTTTCTTCTCCAACAATATGGAGTTAAAAAGCAAAAAACTTAACTTTATGAGCATGGATGATCTGCTATAAAAGGAAATGAACCTTCTGAGAATGATTTATTAAATCACTCCATTTAACAAATACCAAGCATTTATTAGGGGGCTGGCACCACGCCAACCATTTCCACTAGAGGAGAGATCAACATTCTGGCTCGAACTCTTCCCGTGGGATCCCAAAACCATCCGGCCCCCAAAAGCATCCTCCACTCTGCTAACGGGGTGAACTTTAAAGGACATAGATTGAGTCATATTTAAAAGAGAATCCAAATTTCTTACTTCAACTGGAAAAGGTTGGCTCGGTCTTAGGGCTTTCGCCTTCCGGCTCTGAACCAGGAGAGTCGGTCTATTTGCAAAGAGTGTCATTTCCCTAAATCTCTTGTCATTTACTTCTCAAAGGACTCATCCAGCCCTTCAGTGTCCTGTGGCCCAGGAGATACTCCAGTGTTTTATTCCCTTTCTATAATCATTCACTCTCTGAATATTACATGCTTACTTTGCATTTTCAAAGACGTGTTCTGTCTGTCCCTGATAAAATGTAGTAGCAGGGACCTTCTCGGCTTCCTCACTCTTACTAGAGCCTCTGGGCCATGTCGTAGGCACCCAGTGAATGTCTGATAAATGAATGATTGCTGGCGTCAGTTGGGCTTATAGACATTGAATCAAATTAACACCATTAAATGCAAGGAGGGCTATAAAGGGGTAGTTTCACATAAGATGCAAATACATAGTGGTGTGGTGGGGGATCTACACCAGAGAATCAGAAATTTCCCCAGTTAACTGAAAGGTAAAGAGGTAGCCATGTAGAGGGCTGTGGAGAAGAGCCCCATACAAACAGTGATGGACAGAATGTTGAAAGCCTCGTTATAATTTGACGAAGGTGTATGATGATTGGTTAATATAAATTCACACACTCACTCACTGATTAAAGAAACCACAGATATTTGCATGTAGTCCGGGTGGCAACACAAGAAATAGAAACAAGATAAACAGATAAACAAGAGAGAGAGGTCCGAGCTCTCCAAAAACTCTCTGTGCACAGTGTTCCGCTGCTTACAAAACCAGAGAAGGGGTGTAATTTCTCCAGATTGTGTCTCTGGGTTCTTGCAGCTGTGTGCCACTGTTACTTTGTTTCTCTTCTGCAAGTCCATTTTTTAAAAATTTTTAATGTTTTATTTATTTCTGAGAGAGAGAGAGAGAGAGAGAGAGAGGCAACTTGAGCAGGGAAGGGTCAGAGAGAGAGGGAGACACAGAATCGGGAGCAGGCTCCAGGCTCTGAGCTGTCAGCACAGAGCCCGACATGGGGCTCAAACCCGTGAATCGTGAGATCATGACCTGAGCCGAAGTCAGACGTTCAACCAACTGAGCCACCCAGGCACCCCACCGCAAGTCAATTTTATGCTCCATCTATTTTTAACCACTTAAGTTTTTCTGGGTATTCCTTTCCCTGCATGGACTTCAGACTTAGAAATAGCAGGCAGCTCACTTGGTTTGGGCCACTTTCTTATGTAGAATGCTACTGCATTTCCTCTCTGGTTCCCCCCTGCTCCCATCATTGGTTTTGGTTACCATTCAGCCTGATTCAGCTTCAGTCCACAAAACACCAATCTGCTTTGCCTCCCAGACTTTTGCTCACACAGCATATTTCTCAACAATGAGGGAGAAAGAAAGTGAATTAAGAAAACACATGAGGTGATGGTTGGTTTTATGTATCAGCTTGTCTGGGCCATGAGGTGGCCAGATGTTCAGTCCAGTGTTATCCTAGATCCTTCTATGTGGATGTTTTGGATGGAATTATAATTTTTGTTTGTTTGTTTTGAGTAGGCTTCATGCCCAACATGGGGCTTGAACTCATGACCCTGAGATCAAGACCTGAGCTGAGATCAACAGTTGGACACTTAATCGACTGAGCCACCCAAGTGTCCCTGGATGGACTTAACATTAAATTAGTAGACTGAGTAGAGCAGTTTGCCCTCCATAATGTGGGTGGGCCTCATATAATCAGTTGAAGGGCAAAAAAAAAAAGTACAAAAGAATGACTCTCCCTTGAATAAAATATAATTCTCCTGTCTTTGAATTAGAATATCAGCTTTTTTAGTACCTTTAGGCTTGAACTGAAATTTCAGCTCTTTCTGAGTCATAAGCCTGATGACCTTTGGATAGGAAATCTACCATAGACTCTCCTGGTTCCGTCCTTCAGATTTGGACCAGAACTCCAGCATTGTTTCTCCAGGGTGTCCATCTTGCTGGCTCACTCTGCAGACTTGGGATTTATCTGCTTGTATAGCTGTCTGAGCAAATTCCTTACACACACACCTATGTTTCTATACAAAGTCATATATGTAACACAGCCTATTGGTTCTCATATGTAAATATTGAAACTATCCACCAACTCATTAAATACTGAAAACTATTATTTCATGATTATCACATTGGAATAAAATGATAACCCTTAACACTGCCTGCGTTATCAAGGAGAGTGGGGATTGCCAATGATCAGCAGAGGGGAGAGAATCTTCAAAAGCCTTAAACTTTTATTTATTTTTATTTTAAAAAATTTTTTAATGTTCATTTATTTTTGAGAGCAAGCATGAGCTAGGGAGGGGAAGAGAGAGAGAGGGAGACACAGAATCTGAAGCAGGTTCCAGGCTCTGAGCTGTCAGCACAGAGCCCGACGCGGGGCTCAAACCCATGAAGTGTGAGATCATGACCTGAGCTGAAGTCTGATGCTTAACTGACTGAGCCCCCAGGTGCTTCAAAGCCTTAAATCTTTGACAGCACCGACAGCTGTCCTTTATTTGACATAGAATCACAGGGCAAGTTCAACAAATTCCACTTACAAATTTACCTCTGGAAACTTAGCTATTTTTCTCCCACCCATCCATCTGTCCATCCATCCACCTGTCTATCTATCTATTCATTCTTATGTTCCTTGTTTTCATTAATTTCTTCCCCAAACACCTACTGTGTACATTATTTGTGCTGGATGCTGATCTAAGCACTGAAATATCAGAAAGAAAATACGTGAAAGTCACTCTGTGACAGCTCCCATTCATTCGGAGAAACAGATTGGTGGAAGTGGAAAAATTAGCAATCATTCTCCCTCAGGAAAATGACCCCGGAACTCCAATGACAGCTACGCAAACACCTTATGATAGAGACACGAACAGCAAGTTCACAGAACAAAGAGAAGAGAGGTCAGCCCTAGTGAGAGAACCTTGGCGTGAGGACGACCCTGCAAGGTGGAAACACATGTTGGCAGCAGCCAAGGGCACGCTGTGTCTGGGCCCGGCAGGAAGCAGAGGGCACCAAGTTCAATATTTGGCTCTGCCATTTCGAAGGTCAAGGTCAGTGCGAAAGACTGCATGGCTCTGAATTGCAGTTTCCTCATCTCTAACATGGAAACAGTAACCTCTACCTTACCACACTGGTATTCTGATTAAATAAGATGAGAATGCATTTTGATTTGTCCCAGTGCTGAAAATCCCAGAGCCATCCCATGCTCTGTTTTTGAGCATGGACTAGGGGTTCAATATTTTTCTCTGAGTGTGTAAGCCCAGACTGATCTTGCCTGAAACGTATTCCTCACGGTTATTTTGTTTGACCTATTCCATCTTTATGGAAACATGAAAAGTCACATTATTCTGATTTTTTTTAAAGGACAGATTCTATATTTTAACACACTTTGGTTATGGCACAAACAATCTAGCATTGGTGCACATCAATGGTTTTTTGTGCCTAATGATTCATGTCAAGGTAGATGATATGCATATGTGCATACCTTTCCCTCTCAGATTCAATACTTGAATGTATTCATCAAGTTGCAGTGAGCCACTTACTAGAAGCCTTGTGTTCAAGTACATATTTTGTATCTTACAGACTTGGTAATGCATGACCCATCACTGAAGGCTGAAACACCTCAGCTCCTTCCCTCGTAACAGGGGGATGCCGCCTCCCCAGATTCATTTCTGACAACTCAGGCATAGTTGATTAAACCACACATCTCTCCTCCCCCTTCCTGTCCAAGAAACGCAAGGCGCTCCAGCTGAAGAGTGTTGATTAAGACANTAGACAAGAAATCACTATGCAGTAATGGGGTTCTAGAAACCTTTTTCCCTTTATTTATTTCTTTATTTTTTACCGCCACAAGAACGTATACTTTGCATGAAATTTGCTTTAAAAGAATACTTTTAGAAACAATCAAATGTATCATTTTTCAAGGGAGAGTAACAAGCAGGTCTTTTGGTCCAAGTGAAATCAGTAGCAATATGAAGCCACACACTGGTGCTGCAAACCAAATTTGATGGATTGACTGCCAGTGAATTTTCTGAAGTTTTGCACTGAGAAGAAATGCGACTATATGTCCCGGCTGGGCAGAAAGGAATTCCAGGGGCAACCTTAGTGTCTGCCATAAAGAAGAAAGGAAATCCAGTGCTTTCTCCATAGTATGTTTGCTGAGCCTGATGGTGGTCTAGGGTAGTGGTCTAGACTCACAAATGCCAGCGTACCCTTTAGCTCTAAGGTACATGAATCAGAACTGGCATTTTAATAAGATCTCTAGGTGATTTGTAGAAATATCAGTATTTAAGAATCTCTGCCTCAAGCCAGTAGCTCATCATCTGTAAAGGGGGTTTTCATAGCATTAATCTCCTACTGTGATTTTTAGAAAAGAATGTGATCCTGCAAGTTAAGTAATAGTATGTATTATATCATTATCGCATTTCTCCACCATTTTATGATTTTGGAATTCTGCCCAAACCATACAAGTTCATGGGTATCTGCATTCTAAACTCAGAAAATAACTAACTCAACCCCCTAAAACATTCGTACCAACATCAAATTCCACATAGCTAACACTGAGGAGCCCAAGATCTGGAAGTCCCCAGAGTCATTAGGCAAAGATGCAATCAGCCAGGTTGACGAAGGAATACTGGGGACATAAATATTTGCAATCATTTGATAAGAACTGAAATATAAAAGTTCCCCACAGAAAATGCAAATCTCTAGGGTCCCAATTCTCCAAACATTCCAGGAACTTTGAACTGCACCCCTTCAGCCATTTCAATCCCATCCTTAATTTTGGTCCACAGCTGAAGCCATTTATACTACAGAATTTTTGGCAACTTTCAAATCAGAGCTTTAATAGAGAGAAATAANGAGATTCAGTTCAAATGATATGTATTTATGCATGTATTTCTTAATTTCATTCACATGTGTTTCTCATATCTTATTTAAATATTATATTAAAAGAAATATTATTTCTTTCTTTAAGATGAGCTTCCTGAATCGGTGAAGGGTCCGACTTCAGCTCAGGTCATGATCTCATGGTTCTTCAGTTCGAGCCCCACGTCGGGCTCGGTGCTGACCGCTCAGAGCCTGGAGCTGCTTCTTATTCTGTGTCTCTCTCTGTCTCTCTGCCCTTCCCCCGCTCATGCTCTGTTTCTCTCTGTATCTCACAAATGAATAAGTGTTAAAAAGAATTTTGTTAAAAGATGAGCTTCCTGAGGATAAAGGAACCAAGAAAAGTTAGAAAAACATTCATACAATTTTAACACATAAAATTTTAGAACTGTTCTAGTCATGGAAAAGCAATCTCTAAGATCAAAATATACAACTTTAATCCCTTTATTTTATTTCATTCATTGATGTTACAGTTCATGCGTGGACTTTCTTTTGCACTGCCAAAATACTTCTCATGTAGTGTTTGTGTGTGCTTTGGGTTGGGGTAAAGGGCGTGCCACCACCAGGTAAGACAGACACCATGATGCATTACCATTAAGAGTTCCTCTCTGGAACACTATTTGGCTCCCTAACCTTCCACAAAATGAATACACCAATAGTTTCCAGCAGCCATCCTTATTTTTAAGACGCACCATATTTTTAAAGGAAACCCTGCTTTCTGTAAGGACAAACTACGGCTCATGGAGATGGGAAGTGTGAGAGGGGAATGTTGGGTTAATCAGTAGACCTATATGCAACACAATTACTGATTTTCTCAGAAGAAGTGATCTCTAAGCACATGGCATGAAGTAGCCAAGAGAGCCCTTGGAAGAGAAAACTGTCATATGGGCAACATGAAAGGAAAGATTTTAATCGTTGCGAAATTAAGTAAAGCTTGAAGAGTATTCACTTGCTGAGTTTTCTCTCTTCTTTAACATATCATATCATATGATCTCTTCCTCCTCTGTGTTCAGCTACTTTCATTTCCTTTCCATGCTCTTCTATGCAAGTGTCATTTTCCACTTTGCAGTCAAAGGGGGGAGGCTGCCCTAATGCATTCAGAAGGGGCGGGAGGAGCAGCCGAGAGGGGTATTGCTGTCTGTGCTGTAATATCCTGGCTGAACACACACCGTTAGGTAGACAGCCACGTGCTCTGGTTGATAGAGGTGCCTGTGACCCGTGTGACAGGGATTAATGGGCGTCTATTCTTGGCATCTTACCTTACTGAACCTGAGGTCACCTTTGTTGTTTGGAGTTACTCCCCGATGTCCCTCCCTGCCGGTGACAACACCAATCTTTGCCTGGGGGGCCATTGATTCACCCTGACTGTCCTTCCTTTGAAGTGGATTGTCAGAGGGAGGATGGAGCTGTAATAAATAGGGAGGAGTTTCTGCTTTCTGAAAAGCAGCGAATACCATACTCCTGCGAGATAGGAGCCACGGTCTTTATTATGAAAGCTGGTGTTTTCATATTCAAGGATGCAAAAATTGCTCTGTCTCTCTGGTCATTTTTTCCCCCTTCCTTAAAGAGAGGGAAGTGAAATAATCACTGGTGTGAATAAATGTGTAGCTAATCAAACTCAAGAGTCTCTAAGTGGCATCTATATTACATTCCAGGTGTTTTGATTCAATTGTGGCATGTTTTTGCTTTTGTTTCTCAGATACCGAACAATAGCTTTAAGATTCTCTACAGCGCATTTAAGAGTTCATATCTTGTTTCCTAAAGGTATCTTCAGGCTAGCAAGAGACTACCTGTGAGAACTGAGTCATATTCTACCTTAAGTCCGCGGATCCTACACGCCCACTGATGTTACCATGTCCTGCCTATGCTTTGTTTCAGGGCTCAACTTCCTTTTTATCAATCCCATTCCTGCCTTTGGCAATCTTGTAAGTAACTGTACTAAATGATTGGCAGTCATGGGGCACCTGGGTGGCTCAGTCGGTTGAGCGTCTGCCTTAGGCTCAGGTCATGATCTACGACTCTTGAGTTCAAGACCCATGTCGGGCTCTGTGCTGACAGCTCAGAGCCTGGAGCTGGCTTCAGACTCTATGCTTCCCTCTTTCTCTGCCCCACCCCCCCACACTCTGTCTGTCAAAAATAAATAAACATTAAAAAAATTTTAAACATTTGCAGTCATATCAATCAGGGCATTTTCTGTTACAAATGAAAGGACATCTGATCAAAATTGTCTTATATAAAACAAAGCATGATTTATGGGTTCTCGATTATTGAGGGGTGACTGAGTAAACTTAATTTTAGGCATGGCTGGATACAAGTGCTCAGTAGATGTCATGTGTGTCTTGTTTTTTGCTATTGTGCCCTCTTCCCCCAAATTCACATTATGAAGCCTTAATCCCCAACATGGCTCTAATTGGAGACAGGGTCTCTAAGGAGGTAATGAGGGTTAAATGAGATCACATGGACTGGGCTCTAAACTGACAGACTGGCGTCCTTCTAGGAAGAGGGAGAGAGAGAGATTTCTCTCTTAATTGATACATACTAAGGAAAGACCATGTGAGGGTACAATGAGAAGGTAGCCATCTGCAATACAAGAAAAAAATCTTCACCAGAACTTGACCATACCAGCACCCTGATCTCGGATTCTCAGTCTCCAGAACTATGAAAAAATAGTTCCCAAAAACTTTTCATTATTTATTCACTCTTTGAGATAAGTTAAAGGTGGCTACAAATTCACTTCTACCACTCTAATTGAGAGTGTAGTATAAATTCCATCTTCTTAATCTTAGGTGGGCCTTAATGACTCATTTGGCCAATAGAATGCAAGTGATATTCTGGGATTTCTCAGGCTGGACTATAACAAGTCTAATAGTTTTCTTCCAGCTTCTCCTGGAATACTTGTTCTAGAGAAAACCAGCCACCATGTATAATGAGTCAATTATCTTGGGTTGGAGAAAAACACCTGAATTTAGGGGTCTGGACAGTGGAGAGAATTAGGTTTGATATTGTAAACAACTCTTGAGTATTGTGTGGTTCTTAATAAATAACAATAATGGTAATATTTAGTATTGATTGAGAGTTCAATGTGTGTCAGGCATTGAATTAAGTGACTCACACAAATTTAATAAAATTAAACAGATTAAAAACGTACATTCTTGCTTAAAACTTCAGAGATAAAATTGTTATTGTGCCTAGTTCAAAGATAGGAAAGCTGACCTTAAAGTTTAAATAACTGGATAAGGAAGACTGAGCTGTTAAATGGCAAATATAAAATTGGGTAACTCTAGAGTTTAGTTCTTAATCACCATACAATTCTACTCTTTACTCTTTCCCTGATGCATTTTGTTGGTATAAGGCTGCCCACCATATTGGACTTGGTACCTGGTTTCATCTAATTCTACCTGAACTGACACATTGTTATTATTATCATTATGTGGCATTATATAATGGAAATAGGCATCTTCTAATCTAATCTAACCATAATGTTAACTACCATTTAATGGCCAGCTGCTATGTTCTGTTTACTAAACTGGACGTTTCAAAGCAATTATTTCATCTTATCCCAAAGATTCTCAGAGCTAGATTTTTAGTCTTCATGGAGGAGAGGAGGAAGCTGAATCTTAGGAAAGCACTGACTGGTGGGCATTGTGTGCAAGGCTGCATGGCCATGTGGTCAGGCCTCACTCATCCCTTAAGGTCTTGGTTCTGAAGTCCCACCTTTGGTTGATCTCAGCCTTTTCCTCTTTCATCACTGCTTGGAGTTGTTCAAGTTTCAGCAAGCCATGGATGAATAGAGTCATCCCTCCACTCCCATTCTGCAGGGCTGAGCAAGAGTTCCCTCAAAGAGCACTGCTCATTTGTTCAATACATCAAAGATCCGCCATCATTCATATTGCACATTGAATTACTGAGGTCCTGGCCTATAGTGTCCCAGTGCAGGCTTCAGTTAAATTGAGCTAGGTATTTTCAGGGGAAGGGATAAAGGAAGATAGAAAGCAGAGAGAAGGGGAATTTAATATCTGCTTGCCTCATTGCTCTAGCCCCAATCAGACAGATTTATAAGGACTTATTTTCACAGCCTTCCTCTGCCCTGATAATCTGAGAGCCCTTGAGCTGGAAAGTGGATTGAAAGTGTAGATTATACATGGAAAACAGTTTTATTTATTTATTTATTTTTTTAAAATGTTTTATTTATTTCTAGGAGAGAGAGACAGCGTGAGCAGGGGAGGGTCAGAGAGAGAGGGAGTCACAGACTGAAACAGGCTCCAGGCTCTGAGCTGGCAGTCAGCACAGAGCCCGACGCGGGGCACGAACCCACAAACCGCGAGATCATGACCTAAGCGAAAGTCGGAAAGTCGGACGCTTAACTGACTAAGCCACATAGGCGCCCCAATGGAAAACAGTTTTAAAATAACACTAGAAAAGTGTCTATTCCTACAGTCAAATCTTTGGGACCAGCTTGACCAAGATTGCTTATTTATACATTGATCTCCAATTCAGACTTGGACATTACACACAACAATCTGTACCATATGGTGGAAGTTGGCCATCCTGAGGGGATGGACAGGTGTCATTCACTGATGCAGGCAATGTGTGTGTGCAATGAAGTGGAGGCAGCACATCTTTGGAGTCAGATACCTGGGTTGAAAATATAATTCTATAAATTTTTAACTGTGAAACTTGGGGTAATGGGCCAACTTTTCTGAACTTGCACTTTCCTTTGTGTAAAATAAAGATGCAAAGACAAGCTTCATATGGTAATTTATAGGGAAGCTTCAAATATTAATAGAGACAATGCATATAAATTATCTCACTCCATACATGATTTTTATGGTGTGTAAGTAAATGATAGTTATTGCAGAGAGTTAATGTGAGATTATGTTTGCTAGAAGGCTTATGTGAGTTTGAAATTGTATCTTTCTACTCAAAATTACATGAACAAAGGAGATATTAAGACAGTATCATTGACATAATACATAAAATACCAGAAACGTTTCCTCGGCTATGTTTTTAAACTATAAGTTTAGAAATTCTAGAATGTTTACCCCCCAAATTATATGTGTGTTTACAAACATGCATTTGTACATATCATTTGTACACATTTTATGTTTTATATATGTATTCTAACTATGTACTCATTAAAGTATTCTTAATTCATACATTAGATTTTGACAATCTAATGTATAGAAGGCACGAAAAAAATTCAAAATTAAGTTCTAGCACTACAGCTAACACCATTCATACTTGATCCAAATCCTGACCCACTATTTACTAGTTTTGCATTAGGGACACTTTAAATTTAACTACCAGATTTACAAAAGAAAGGATGTATAACTTTAAATTAACTCCTGACTCTTAGGTGTCAGTTTCCCCATCTGCTTGTGTTTATTTTGATAAATTAAATGTAATCATATCACAGAATATTTAGCAGTTCTAAGCTGATCAATAAATTACTCCAACAAATAGTAGCCATATTTGATGATTAAGACTCTCAAGGATCTTTATATTTGATCATTAAGATCTGATGTGTGTTGTTTTAATTATACTGTATGACAATATAAGAAGATAAAATAAAGGATTCTTTAAAAATTAAAAAAAAAATCTTGTTGCTTATCAATATCCTTTGTGTTGAAAGTCATGTCATGGAGGCACCAGGATAGCTCAGTCAGTTAAATGTCCAGCTTTGGCTCAAGTCATGATCTCACAGTTCATGTGTTCAAACCCCATGTCAGGCTCTGTGCTGACAGCTTGGAGCCTGAAGCCTGCTTCCGATTCTCTGTTTCCCTCTCCCTTTCACTCTGTCTCTCTCTCAATCTCTCAAAAATAGAAAAACATTTAAAAAATTTAAAAACAAAAGTCATGTCAGGAAATGAATGAAGAAAAACTAGAAAAACCAAACACAAGAAAAGTTTTACCAACTAGCTGAAGATCAGTCCTGGAAGCCCCTTGTTCCTTTCTGTGAGAACTCTGATTTAGGGCTTTGTGGTGGTGGAACTGTGCCCGCAGACTTCCACAGGCACAGGGAACAGACAGGGAAGACTGAACCTGCGGTCCAAGCTGGAGATGGACATCAGCAGTTTCACAGCAGTTTCAATCAGTTATAGCAGTTCCAACAGTGAGTAAGGATGGAAAGGAATGAATGAAGACAGTGCTCACAACTTTGTCTCATGTTTACTCCATGGGCAGATGAATCCTTGGGTCATAAATTTAAATCAGAGAAATATTTCTTACTTTAAGAAAGATATATATTTTCAAAAGCACTCAGCATATCCAGAACTTTCTCTCCCCACTCCATTTAATGGAGGGCTGAGTTCAGCAAGTATTTCCCTTGGCTTGTAACTGTGAATTCAGAAAATCAACAAAGCATCAGTGATGGTAGGTGATGCATGACACTTGGTCTGAGTGTGGCATTTTTGTTTTTAATTTTTTAATGTTTTATTTATTTCTGAGAGAGAGACAGTGTGAGCAGGGGAGAGTCAGAGAGAGAGGGAGACACAGAATATGAAGCAGGCTACAGGCTCTGAGCTGTCAGCACAGAGCCCGACCCGGTGCTCGAACCTATGAACCGTGAGATCATGACCTGAGCCGAAGTCAGTCGCTCAACCGACTGAGCCACCCAGGCGCCCTGAGTGTGGCATTTTCAACAGGAAGTGGAAGGGATCGTGGCAAACTCGAACTCTCATGTTCCACTTACCATGGCAGCCCCATTGCACTTCTCGCTCACTGTTTCCTGACATTTGCTTCCATCGTACCATGACTTTTCCCAAGAATAGCCTACTATCAGGTTGTCCATACTAAGTTTCCTAATTCTGAAATGTTGAAAATGATTTTCTAAAGCTGCACAGCCAATGAAATGTTGGCCTTTTCACTGCAAATCTGTAACCTGTGTGGAGTGAATTATTCATCTTTTTACTTTTAATTAGTAGCTAGGTACATTCTGAAGCCCAAGACCAGAAAACTAGACTCTGGTCTCTCAGTGATTAATAATGTACTCAAAACATTCTCACCATCTATGACTGAATTGTGGTTGTCCAATTAGCCAAGTTCAAGCTGGGTCAGGTATAGGGATTTGGTAAAGCTACTTGACCATACTTCTACGAAAGTCTTCATTGACCAAGAGCCTCTATATTCAGCAACTTGAGTGTTTCTGTTAGCTCTCAGAAAAATAAGGGATTCGTTCTTTCCACATGAAAGCAGAAAATAGGTCCAGCTATTCTTAATCTATATATAATTGAAACTCTTCTGTGTGCTGTCCCTTTATGAGCCCTTTATGAGCTGCACCCTATGTACTTCCGTATTTAAATTTGCTTGTCTGCATATACCCTATACTCTAGTTATTCACTTATTTAGACTTCTAAGAACACACATGCTTTCCTTACATTGGAGCTGCAAACATTAATTTCTCCCCTTAAAATGTCCTAGACTCTTTGTATAGCTTGAATGTCTTCTCCTGATTCTACAGTCTCAGCAGCTTCTTCTTGGTGAAGCCTTAATTGGCTTCCCTTCCTCTGAGCATAATTTACCAATGCATTTGCACGATCCCTGAAGTTTACACAGTTGGTCACCAAAGCTTTTATTCACAGTCCTTTGCAATCATTGTTTTAAATACATGTCTTCCCAACTAGTCTGCAAGCTCCTCCAAAGCCAAAGCTCTATCCTATTGATATGGGAATTATCAGGGTAACAGTTTGCCCAACATTTAATAGATACCCCACTTAATAATTAAATAAAATATTATATATTTTCATATGTATTATATAATAGGTTTAATTTATTACATATATACATATGTATGTATATATTTATATATATATAATGTAGATCCCTTCTGTGACTCCTAATTAAGCATTTTATAATTGTCAAAAATGAGAGTTTAAAATTTTCAACACAGGCAATTGGTGATGCAAAATCAAGCTAGCCCCCTTCTGTCATTTGCTTCATCAGCACCAATTAAGGTGAAGTACCCAGACTTCACTGGAATAAAAATTGAAGTTGATGATAAACACTGCGGAGGGTAAGCAGATCATGTCTTTCCCATACTAAATAAGGACGGCTCATCTCAGAGACCAGATCACCAAGGTGCTGAAAGTCAACCCCAACAATTCTGCATGGCAGTCCCTGGCTATATTGATGACTAACTCTAAATTATGTTATTATCTCAGGTTTCCAAACAGCAGAACAACTTTCTCGTCCACAGCTTTATGCCTCCTGATTGAGAGGAGAATGCTACATTTGCCTAACCATAGAGTACCCTTGAGTTGGTAACACAATGTTGGGAGTTAGTTGAAATTCTTCTATTTTTTAAAGATTCTTGAATCAACATGGCAAACAGTATTTCCAGAGGGTTCTGGAGTAGGGAGGGTATTCAATAATAGAAAAAAAGAAAGTATTCAATAATATTGAGGAGCTGGATCAATGACTTTTTCATATACTTGAAGCGGAATGAGAGGAACACAATAGTTTAGTTTGCTCACTTACGAAGCATGTATCATGTGGATACTCTTAAGCAGACATTGAGCTGGGTGGTGGGGTTAAAGGATGATTAGAACATCATTCCTCTCCTTACAAGCTCACAGTCTAGTGGGCCAGGCAGACACATAGCCTGAAACCAAAAATGCAGAGCAGTAGGGTGAAAGAAAGAACAGGTTGCTATAAAAACAAGGAAGTTAATTTGCCTAATTAAACAGCAAGCTGAGATTCAAACCCATCGGCTGTCTGACTGATTAGGGACAAGAGTAAAAATTCGTATTCATCAGGCTGTTGAAAGATTCTCATTTGACGCCAGTTCATACCCGATATTGTCTCTTGTTATTTTCATAACAATTTTTTCCTTCTTGAAGAAAATATTATCAAATCCATTAAAAAGAGAACGTACAATCTACCATAAAAGCAATCTAATATCCAACAGTTAGAAATCCACTTTTCTGAAGAAGTGTGACTCGAGACAGAGATGCTGGGGCAAGATAGTCACTCCTCTTGGAGACAAATGTAACCACTGAACGCGGAAGAGCTTTTTGTCAGGGCTGTGGAAGCAGATATAGATATAAACCTGACCAGAGACAGACTGTCAGGGTTAGAGATAGGAGAGCTTGATCAGAGAGAGGCAATTAGTGCCAAAGAGAACTTAGAACTGTCACTCTCTTAAAATGAGATTGTAAGATACGAAGGATGGAATCATTCCCTCTGGGGTTTTTCCTTTTAAATGCCTGTTGGCTCTCAAACCCTGAAATTCCTAGGACTGAGAAAATAATGTTTCATGATCTCTTTTCCTCATTTTCTCCTTCCCTCCAATCTCTACTGTGGAGTGGCCCACAGGAATTGCTTGGTCCATAGCCCATTGTGTCAGACCTTAGCAAGCGGTGTTCAGGAAAGGGATGGGTTATTCACTTGGAGAGCAGTACAGGAATATAAAAAGGAAGGCAGAACACTGAATACCAAAAATAAAAGTACATATGGAGTTTAGAATCAACAGTGCTCAGGATCAAGTAAATTTCTGATTCTGTTTGGACTGTGGAGTACCAAAGCTATGCTACCGGAAAGACGGCAAAAGCAACTGAAATTAGGAAGAGCGTTTGTAAAGAGCCAGAAGCTCCAATGAAGGGGAAAGAAATATGAAAACGAAAGGGGGAAAGTGCATCACTGGGTTTTCACCCACTGGGAACTGTGGTTCATTTGCCCCACTGGACTCTAACCATCCAGGTGCACTAACACGACATGACGCCTCACCAGCGCTCCCCTTTCCACACACCTCATCCCCACTCAGCCAAGACTTTGTCTACACCCTGCTGATCCAAACAACTTCACTCAACCTTTACCACAGCCTCAGATGCCAGTGCTCCTGAGAATCCTGTGGGCACCTCACCAGGACAGGCTCCTCCTCCCTCCCTTGTGTGACCTGTGCGCTCTGCTTCCTGGTGTCTTGCATTCACTGCATTTACCAGAACCCAACTCCACCTCTGCTTCCTTCTTCCATGCTGACTAAAACTTAGGACAAAAATCTCTGCCTTTGTGTTCCAAGGAATTTCACTCAGACAGAACTTCCCCAGGGATCAACCCCCAAATACTCAGCCATGGAGCTGCATTTGTCTGAGAGAATACATTCCACGGGAGCAGTTACCTCTCTAGCACCATCTCTGAAAGGAATGCTCTGTCAACATTTTTAAGGTAATACGTTGGTCTGTTGATTGTGAAGAGTAGGATGCAAAGATATTAAAAGCAGTTTGAGAGAAATATCTTTAAAAATTTTGTTTATTATGTATTTTGAGAGAGGGAGAGACAGCACGAGTAGGGGAGGGCCAGAGAGAGAGAGGGAGGGAGAGAATCTCAAGCAGGCTCCATACTGTCAGCGTAGAGTCAGATGCAGGGCTCGATCTCACAAAACTGTGAGAACATGACAAGAGCCAAAATCAAGAGTCTGATGCTCAACTGACTGAGCCACCCAGGCGCCCCAAGAGCAGGATCTTAAACAAGTTTGCCCAAGTAGCCTGTACAAGTCCCGGCACCTACCTCCAGCCCAAGCTCAGATTATGTCTCTAGGCTTGCTGGCCTCATGTTAAAAACCTAACATCATGTTTTAATATAGCCATGGGAAAACTTCATTTCTAATTAAAGAGTTGTTCTCTTCCTTCACCCCTCCTCTCTCTCTCTCTGTCTTTCTGATATGTTTTCCTTCTTCAAAGCAAGGCCTTTGGCTCCTTGATTCCTCTAGTAACTATTTGTGTGATAGTTGGCACATTTTGTAACCTATCCATGCATTCATTTTTTATGGACCACATGAGAATAATAGCCATCCAAACCAGCTACCCTCTGCCCTCACCCATATCCTGCCTCCACGAACCTGGCCAACCAATGTGGCCTAAATAATGGTTCTAGAGTTTATAATACCAAGATAAGAATATTGAATCTTAGGTGAATAACAAGTAATAGATAATTTTTATACAGAAAGCCACATTCAAAGTATAAAAATAGCTACCAATTAATTTTCATAACCATTTATGAGGAATGAATGAAAAGTTTATGAGACATCCTCTTGGTAGTGAAAGATTCTACCTTCACTGAATCCCAAAGAACATTTCTGAAGGAAAAATGCTTTTTCTCACAATATTTCTTACCCTGGGATTTGTTGCCAGGCATCAAGGTAACACAGAGAGAGAAGAAAATTGTGGAAAAGATTTGTAACAGAATCATGCAATTTAGAGATTAATCTATTTCTCTCTCCACCACTGAGTCATTGTTAAGTTGGAGGGCTGAGCATAAGGTAGGTGACTTTATTTTTAAATCAATTACAGGTCACACTTTGATCTGATTAATTTTATAGGATGGAACCCTAAAGAGAAAATAAATTAAAAGAAAAAAATAATATACTCAAAACATTTATTGTTTTTCTATTTTACTGGAAATCAAAACAATATTAAATGCCCACCAATAAAGAAATGTTTAAGTAAGGGATGGTTTTTCAACTGGATGAAAAATTATGCAAAAATTAGAATTGCAATTATGATGGTTACGGAACATATTGTTTATGAAGCATATGATACTTTGGAAGTGTGAACACTTTAACGGGTGGGGACCCTTCTAGAACAGGGTATGTGAATACCCTGCCTATTAAAAAAACTTAATAGGAAAGAATGTTGCTATGCTTGTGTCCAAGTATACATGGTCTGGGTCTGTAAGAGCATGTGAAAGACACGTATTCTACACCCTGGGCTTGTTAAGGAAAGGGTGAGAAGCTGACAACGAGGTCTCCTGCATAGAGAGAGCACTTCTCGGGACTGATAGGATGCAGAAATGCAAAATGCTATTGAATTCACTACACCCTTGTAGACAGTTTGCTCACCTTTTACTATTAGGGGGGTTGGGGCTTTCTCCATGTTCTTTACTGCTGTATTTCTAATAACTTTGCAGTGTCTGGAAAATTAGAGGTTCTTTACAAACAGAATTGGTGTAGCCATTCTTTTTTTTTTTTTTAATATTTTTTATTTATTTCTAGGAGAGAGAGAGAGCGTGAGCAGGGGAGGGTCAGAGAGAGAGGGAGATACAGACTCTGAAATTGGCTCCAGGCTCTAAGCTGGCAGTCAGCACAGAGCCCGATGCGGGGCTCGAACCCATGAACCACGAGATCATGACCTAAGTGAAAGTCGGACGCTTAACCGACTAAGCCACCCAGGCGCCCCGGTGTAGCCATTCTTGAATGGGAGAATAGACATGTAAATAATTGTGACATATGAGCAAAAATTGTACTACATATCATCTTATTCAGACTATATTTCTTCCTGGGTTATTTGTCAAAGTAAGATCCATGGATTCTTTACACTAGAATCACTGGGGGTTGGGTATACATTTTGGTTTGTGCTTCTTTATGCAGATACCTGGGCCCCGGCAAGACTTCCACACAGTATTTACATGTTCTTTGGGAATGGAGATTGTCAAATACCATTTTGAACCTATTTTTATTACGGATCTTAGAAACATGTAAAATTTGAGAACTTCTTTAATAACAGTTCAGTATGGTTTCATTCACAATAGCCATGCTCATACTCTGGAACAAAAAAAGGGTTTCTTAATCTCAGTACTATTGATATTTGGGTTCAAATAATTCCTGTGTTGTGTAGAAGAATTAGCATCCCTGATCTCTATCAATAGATTCCAGTAGCAGGCTCTCAGTTGTGACCCCCAAAAATTCTCCAGACTGTCAAATACCTCAGTGGGGGCAAGTCACTCGTGTTGAGAACCACTGCTCCAAAAAGAGAAATGTATGGTCGTTATGCAGTTATTTTAAACTCTTCATAAACATTAAGACAAACATATAGGAAGCTATATGCTAGTTCTCATTTCTTCTCACTTAGAAACTAGTTGAAACACTTTTCATCTCTCATATGTTGGAGTCCTAACCCCACTACCTCAGAATGTATTTGTATTTAGATACAAATCTTTTAAAATTATCTTTAAAAAGATAATTACAGGCGTGCTTGGATGGCTCAGTCAGTTAAGCGTCTGACTCTTGATTTCGGCTCAGGTCATGATCTCACTGTTGGTGAGTTCAAGCCACGCATCGGGCTCTGCGATGGTATCATGGAGCCTGCTTGGGCTTCTGTCTCCCTCTCTCTCTGCCCCTTCTCTGTTCTCTATCTCTCTCAAAATAAGTTAAAAAAATAAACGTAAAGAATAAGATAAAATAAAAATATAATTATGTTAAAATGAGGTCCTGAGGGTGGACCATGATCCAGTGGCCGGTGTCTGTAAGAGGAGGAAATCGGGACACAGTCACACACAGAAGTAAGACCATGTGAAGACACAGAGAAGACAGCCATGCCCAGGCCTGGGAGATGGGCCTCCGGAAAAGCCTGTCCTGCCTAACACCTTCATGTCAGACATCCAGTCTTCACAACTGGTAGAAAACACGTTTCTGTTTAAGCTTCACGATTGAGAGAAAACACATTTCTGTTTAAACTTCCCCCACACTCGGGGTGCTTTGTCTTGGGGGTCTGAGCAAACCCAAACAACAGGTAATATTATTCTTCCTGTTGGTGTTTTGGTGGCTCCTCCCACGCACAATCTGAGAAGAGCTGGTGTTCTCCTCAGGTTTGTCCGTCTTTTCAGACCTCCTGACTGTGCCATCTTTTCTATCCGTACAACCAAAGGCTATACATTCTTCAAGGATATTATCTTTCCTGGTATTTCCCCTAATTTACTAATTTGGTAAATGTTTTCTGCTGAGGACTTCTATAGACCAATGTTTCTCTGACTCTTATGAAAAGATGAAAGATAATTACAATATTACATGTGGTTTTTCCAACATGTCACTTTGAGGTAGAAGTACAGAAGGAAGAAAACAGAGAAAGGAGTCAGAGAGCTCTAGTTTCAAACATTGCCTCTTCCACTCACCTCCGTGTGACATTGGACATGTGTATTGATTTCTGAGAGACATACGTCTGCACTCTGTAAAATGGGGATAATGTTCTCCATATTGATCAGGATTGGGGGCAAGAAAGAAAAATCACACTAGCTCTGTTAAACAGGAAGTGGTTTAATACAGGCATTTGGGCCTGAAAGAGTGGTTTGTAGGCCTTGTGTCCAGGAATGACTCCCGTGCTGACCCAGAAGAATCCACCACGGGGCCACTGCCTCTGAGGCAACCACTGGACTCTCCCACAGCCCCTGTCCAGCACCCAGACACCGTTGTTGCTGAAGGCTTCCCAGTGTCCCCCCACAGTGAGGACAGTGAGTAATGAACACTGGAGTGAGGTCACAGAAAACCTCACATTTTCCCTGTTTTTGCTCGGTGTCAGAAAAAAACTTATGTCTAAATGTGGTTTTTGCCCCACTCTGCTTGTGGAATATCATACAAGTGTATTTAGTTGGTAGAAATTATTTTATATCCAGAATCCAGGTTAAAGGCAGTGTGCAAAATATCATTTTCAAGTTTTTAACTCTTGCGGCGACAAGGAGGTTGGGATGAAGGTGGAAGCAATCCTTGCCTCGTACCCAGAATACTAGCTTCTTCCTTCTTAGAAAAGAAGCAAAGCAGCTTAGCACAGGCTTACATAGACTCACTAGCTTTTCAAACAGCATTTGCTTTCGTTGAGGAATATGAGTTAGTAACTATCATAAGGGGCAAAAAGCAAAACAAAACAGAACTCTATACACTATGCTTCCTCAAGGGAGAACAAAAATTAAAGAAGTAATGTGTTAGAACATCACAGTTAAAATGAGAAGAGGTGATAAGTTTAAATAAGAAAGGAATTATAATCTCTTATAATTAATATTTGTTGTAACCAGGAAGATTAGACTTACAGGTCACCCTTGAATTAATTTATTTTGTCTTTCATTCAATAATTTATTAATTCGCTTATTGATTCATTCCTTGTTAGTCATTCATAATATCATAATAGTTTCTTCATCAGACATAATCATGATATGAAAAGCACTTATCTTTTGCCATCTTCATCTTATATGATGGCCAGGCAGGACTCACTATATATGCCCTTTGACAAACATCTAATAATGCAGCAAGGTACTCTATTTCTTCCTTGTACAAAATGGAAAAACTGAGGCTTAAGTAGTTCATTTATTCATCCTACCTATATTTATTGAGTCCTTGTCAGGCATGAGGCAGTGGTCCTGGGAACTCAGAGGCAATGGAGTGAACACACAAGCAATGGCAGGAAGGCTGAGGGCCAGGAGTTTGGATGGGGAGCTCCAGCCAGCAAACATCGTGGTGGAGGAGGAGGAGTATTTTCACCAGTGAATATATCCAATTTCCATCCTCTATCGAGAAGCATCACTGAATCCTTGATTAAAGATACTGTGATTTCATTAGTCAGATCACTCTAAATAGGGCCTACAGCACTTCCCAATTAATAGATCAGCAGTAATCAGGAGCTAATTATCCCCTTGACTGCAGCTGATTTTTCCAAGTTTGGGAGTAAGCAATGTGCGGGAGATAGTTAAACAACGGCAAGCTCACAGGGCCGCGCGGGAGTCTGAGTCCAAAGTTGGGACTGGAGACCGCCACCCACTGTAAAGGTGACCATGAAAGGATTAGGCAGGAGGTGGGTGTGGGTGGCCCCAGGACCACGGAGATGCAAGAAGGGAGGGGCGCCTGGGTGGCTCAGTCGGTTAAGCGTCTGACTTCGGCTCAGTTCATGATCTCGCAGTTGGTGGGTTCGAGCCCCCCATTGGGTTCTGTGCTGGCAGCTCAGAGCCTGGAGCCTGTTTCAGATTCCGTGTCTTCCCTTCTTTCTACCCCTCGCCCACTCATGTTCTGTCTCTGTCTCAAAAATAAACTATAAATTTTTTTTTTTTAAAAAGAAGGGAGTAAAGGAGAGAGTCATGGAGTCAGAGTTGGACCGTATCCTAGAGATGACAAACTCCAGCCTCCTCACTGGAGAAAACCGAGGCCAAGAAATTCAGACATACACCCCTAATACAAATCGGGCCCTTGGACATTTGAGGATATTCATAAAATTGAGGTCATGGATATTCTGATCCCAGCTTTACTACTCACTAATTGTGTAATCCCAGGCAGGTTATAAAGTTTCCTTTGTATCAGCTTCCTTATCTCTAAAATGAAAAAAAAATATATAAATACTTTATAGAGCTGTTGCAATGGGAATATGATTAAACAATATAAAGCCCTTAAACAGCGCTTAGCAAATTGTGTTTAACACTAATTAAATGTTAATTGTCTTACATTATTATTATTACTACTATAATCTATACTGCTATAACTGTAGTTACTGCTATATGCTATCATTACTCTTTTCAAGTGTTAACGTACATTCATTCATTCAATAATTATTTACCAAGTACCTCCTCTGTGGCAGTCTAGGAGATAAAGTCATCTCTTCTGGTACCTCCCAGTCTACTGACAAGATAGAAACACAGATAAAATCCTGTTTGTTTGCTTGTTTATTTGTTTTCCACAGCACATAATATTACTTGCAAAGCTATTTAAGAGAAGAAGAGTACAGAGATTTGGCATCTAACTCAAGCTGGGATAGGGGAGGACCAGGAAGCTTTACTCACAAAAATTGCATGGTCAATTTGCTCAAGATTATTACAGACGTATTTAATAATTACAGAAATATTAAGTAGCAATGCTGGGATGTGAGTGCAGGAAGGCTAGGATCAGGATCCGTTTTCACGACCACAATACTCACTAGCCGCCCAATCTGTGTTAAACTGATTTTATTGGGATTCAAAAATAAGTACATAACACTTGCACAAGTACATAACATATTGCACAAGGAGGGTGGTCAGAAATCAACTCACCCCAATGTGTCTCTTCCTTAAAATCAGAATTTAATTTCTCAAAAAAAAAGTTTTTATAGACCTTATGCTGTATCGTCTGAGCTGAATTACAATTTATGAAATGCAGGCTTATTTAAAACGGTGTAATTAACAAATTGTTTAGCAAATGTTAAAGGAAGGTATGGATACTTAAAAATTCTTAATCAACCTTTGGGAATGTAGCATCATAAGCTATGCAAATTAATTGAATCAAAGTAAGTGAGAAAATTAGAGAGACAGGCTTTATGCCACCTTGTCATTTAGATTTATATGTAACATCCATTTATACAGACACTACTATATGCCAGTCACTGAACTATACTCTCAAAATTAGCTCTCCCAATGAACTGATGAGATTCATAATATTGTCTTCATTGTACTGACTGAAGAAATCTACTCAGAAGAGTTAGTCATTTGTTTACAGACACAAAGACAGGAAATAGAGGACTCAGAATTAAAACTATGTATATATGATTCCATATTTGATGACTGCTATTCTATTTCACTTAGAAGTTTTCAGCGTAGAATAACTGGAACAGATATTGACAGAAAAAGGAGCTAGAGTGACTCTAATTTGTGTTGGTTGAACAAGAAGTTAGAAGCTACCTTAGCAGTAGTTCACACAGCTTTCTGTCTTGGAAGATTCTGGAAGTCGAGCAGTCATTTATTATTATTTCTTGTATTACTTCTTATATCTGCAATGGAAAGTACTAGGCAATGAAGAAAGGTATTTTGATTCCTGAACAGGCATTCATTGAATTTAGATTCAGCTAGTAAAGATATACTGTCTATGAAATGCTGGTTCTAACAATACCAGAGAATTTTCCATGCATGGCTTCATCGTGGTCATACAGCAACCTTGCAGTGCTATTAATGATGTTGATTCTACAACCAGATTGCCAAGTGTTCGAGGGTCTCTCTATGTCTCTTTGTGTGTTTTTCTCTGTTTCTCACTATTTCTGTCTCCCTATTTTTCCTTCTTTATTTATTTTAATTTTGCAACTAAACTAATCCTAGAAGTCTGCCCCAAGGACCTGCCTTAACATGAAGTCAACCCAGAAGAAATCACAGCAAGAGACAGAAAGGGAAGAGAAGTCTTGATTATTTTGTGTGGACTGCTGTGCTCGTCTATTCCTGGACATTTCTGAATGCCTTGAACTGCTACTTATTTTTCTTCTGGAACACTACAACAAGAGTTGCCTAAATCTGATACTCTACCGTGGTTTGAATCCTTATTCTACCTGGGAACACATCAGTGATTTGGAGACACATCAGTGGTTTGGGTAGCAGCGGGGTGCTGCATGTGCTAGAGGTGGGTGGATTTGTCTATATCATAAGGCAAAATCATAAAGGATCTGTGGGAATCTGATCCTATTTCCTCCAATTCCTCCTATCCTCCCTCTATACACACAAATGCAGTAGCTTTAAATACTAGCCCTGTCCAGGGTGTATCTAGGTATATCTATCTTTTGCTCCTACTAAATGCCTAGTCATATCTTATAGTCTCTGGCCAAGAGATCTCCAGGACCTTTAATATGGTGTGCTCTCCTCAGGCTCTTGGAAGAAAACAGAACAGATTGCTTCCACAGGAAGAGAAGTAAGAACATAGAAAATAATCATAGTTGTAAACTCTGCTCCTAGAATTTGACCATAAATCTGTATTTAGCCTAAATTGAGGGGTTAATTTTCTTGTGTAGACTCTTCTTATGTATTTTTAAATAAACTTGGTGGGCGATCATGACCCCCTCAAAATTATCCATTCATTACATTTATGTGTGCAGTTGTGTATTTGCAACTTATGAGTGCTTTTTATGCTGGGATAAAAATTTCAAGGGAAGGGAACTATTTCTGTTCTGTTTGTTACTCACCAACAGACAAGGGCTCTACATTTGCTTCTATAGTCATGGAAGATATTTATCGAAAATAATATTATTTATTAAATAATAATAAATAAAGTGCTTTTTATGACTAAAAATCTGTATTGTTTTACTTATCACTTTGATAATAAACATAACTTCTTCTCCACCACTTCATGTTTGTAGAACTATCCTGATATTCTAGGCGTTTTTGCTGCCTATGACACTAGGTGACTTAGTGTAGGATTTTCCTTCAGTCATATTTGATTAATCTGCTCCAGGAATAGACTAAAGAAAGGAGTCATGCCTGATCATGCCAGTCGCCTCTGCTGTTTCCTTCAAAAGAATATTTGGCAGAAAAGATCATCAGAAAATGACTTCAAGAGTGTGACACATTGAAAGAAGGCCCTCGGATAGCTGCAGCACTTGTAATGAGAGATAATGGTTGTTGACAGACTTACAAATCTTTGTGGAGAAGTTCTGACATCAGTTTGTTGCATCACTCAGGTGATGCTGCGTGTCGGCGCTGTGACAGCTGCATGAGAACAAAAGGTCCTCTGCTCAGGGACAGCTGTGGCACTGAGGACTGAGCAAAGGGGGGCGGGGAGGGGTGTCATCTGCAGCCAACACCCTTCCTGGTGGTGCGAGGTCCCACAGCTGCTCTGGGGTGTCTCAGGTAGTAACCAGTCTTTTCCTTCATGTCCGTTTCTAGCCTGAGCTCAGATTAAGTGATGTGTCAGGATGCCCCGTGTGAGTACTGAGTGTAGTCAATCAAATGCTGTGGAAACCCTTCTCAATGAAGGGTTTCAAACAAAGGTACCCAGCTCCAAAAGGGTGGATGTGAATATAGCCAATCACCCGGCTGACCACTCTAGGGCTGGAGAGATAGTCACACTTCGACAATTTTTGAGCAGTATCTTTGGTCATTTACAAAGTACCTTCACATATATTATCCTATTTATTACTCAAAATAAGCCAGTGAGAGGTGCAATTATTACCAATTTATAAATAAGTCTACTGAGATTGAGAAAGACTGGATGGTTTGCTCAAGACTAGCTAGCCATTGATCAACAGTGGCTTAGTCTTCTTGTCTTTAAGTTCACAATGATGTGGATTTGCCAAAAATAGGTCAAAAGCATCGACTGAAACAGGCTTACTGAGGTCAAGCTTCAAATGCTGTGAGATGTTATATCTGGCTTCCCTGCCCTCTACCACTGTTTTCAAATTTAAGTGCCCAGAACCCCTCTAATTTCACACTTGGTTAGACTCACACTCATCAAAGGCAATAGAGCACTCTGCTTAATATTTATGCATGTTTTTACTCAACCCCCACAATTGTGAATTGGTTCCTATTATCCACATTTACCAAATGAGGCAACTGGGATTTGGCAATACCTGATGAGATCCCACAGGAGGAAACTTTAGAACGAGGCCTTGAACCTTTGTATTTTGATGTTATTCAGGATGCTCTTTTCTCTGCCAATGTTTCTGAAACCTGGTTATGCAAATATAACCTCAAGGTTTTAAAAGTTCTAGTTTTTGATTTTTAAAACAAAATTGATATTAAGAAAATAATTAATAGAAGAAGAGTCTGGACCACTTGAATGGTGAACTGTATAAATGTGTGCTGACACGTACTCAGGACCAATGTTTCAGTTTGCCTTTCCAAGCTTGTGGGAAATCAAAACCACTCAGTGTGACTGATTATTCTTTAGCGTAACATTTCTTAAACCAAGAATTCATGAGTTGTTGGATAGCGCTCTGTCTACTCCAACACATATGTGCTGTATAGGACTGGACACAGGCTTTCTGGATAACTACTACCCACACAAGAGATAGTCAGACTTCTTCCTGTTCTCAGAGACCATCTCCATAGTCTGAGTGTAAGAGGACCATAAAATAGGATGATAATTCAGGTAAGACTCTTACTTTCAAAGCAGAATGTCAAATCTGTCTCTTGTCATGTTCCATCTAAAGAGTTTGACACTCTTTAAAATAACTGACATAGTAACATATGTAAACATGTTTATTATCATTGCTGACACACAGGAAGCCAGTCAAAAAGAATAAATACCATAAGACTCCATTTATATACATTCAAGAAAGAACAAACTAATCTATAGTAACCGAAAGCAGGAAAATGAAGCTCTGGTTATGAAAGGCTGTGGGGAGGGGTTGGAAGGAGAGAATATGGAGACATAAGGACATTTTAGGGGGTGAGAGGGTTGTTCACAGTTTTGACTGTGATAATGGTTCACATGTATACACACGTGTCAAAACGTATCCAATTGTACACTTTCAATGCAATGTATGTGGTTTACTGTATGTAAATTATACCTCAATAACATGGTTTAAAAAATAAATTACTGGAAATGATTTTTGAAATTTGATGGTTACATACAAGCAATTTAAACTTCTCGCCAACTATATTTGGTTTAAATGGATCAGAAAAGAAAGAAAATTATATGTTCCTCAGCCGGCTCCTTGACTTCCAGGGGGTGACTGTTGAGGACTGTGTTCCCAAGCTGATGGGCTCTTACCTATCTCTCCCATCCAAGCACTAACCAGGCCTGACCTTGCTTATTCGTTTCCAAGATCAGAGGAGATTGGACGCATACAGCTGATTAGGTTGGAGACAGTCTCTTTCCTATCTCTGATGCTAAGTATTTCTTAGCAGAGACTGGGAAGACTTTGATTCAGACCTTTTTCAACTTGATTATAAGGTCTTTCTTTTCCCAATATTTTTTTCAAATTTAAATGGTAAACATCTCTTATATACATAGTTCAATATTCCCTATACATTAATCATCCCTCAGTAAGCATTCCTACCTATAACTTATGTATTTACTTATCATTGTATATATATTTGTACATATTCTATATATTATATAGTACTTGTTCATATACACATATCTTTACTTATAAATATAAATATTAAATTCTTTGGTTGACAAGAAAATGTCTTTATGGAAAAGTAGTCAAATTCCATTATAAGACTTTTTTAAGAGATAGGAGTAATCCATATCATGCTTTCAAGCTTTCAAAATTCAAAAACAAAAAAAGTAATATCTAATTAAATATTTAATGAATAGTAAAGCTGTGAAGATAACATCAATGTACAAAGCAGAGATAATATACCAAATTATGACATGAACTTGATGGACTTTTATGCGGCCATTGAAATTATAATCATGAAGACAATAAAGCAAAATTAAATGCTTATAATAAAATAGTGAGTGACAAAAGCAGAATGCAAAATCATATGCATGAGATCATTAGGTTTTGCATGACAGATTATTTATGGAGTCCTTAACTCCGCGTCAAGCACTGTCACAGGGCCTGGTGTTGACAGAGATGCACAGACGACTGCCCATGGCTTCAAGGGGCTCAGTCTAGCTGGAGAGATTGACATGAAGTAAATGAGTACAATCACCCGGGAGGCCTGAGATCATAATTATATAGAGTGTAGAAATAGGCCAGAGGAAGGAGCAATAAAATCCACGGAGTGAACTAGAGAAACTTTCCAGAAAAACAGATGTCTGTGTGTATCCATTGGATGCAGGGCAGCAGTTGCTGAGATGAAAATCCCCTTGGTATTTCTGAGAGACACGAAGAGGTCAAATAAACCATTTCCTTAGCAGTGGCAACCACTAGGCACATCTCAGACGGCTCCGCTCAATCTCACCTGCGCCAGCTCCCACTCAGCCACTTCCTGAACCCACAAACCTATTGGGAATAATCTCTTCCTGCCCCTGCTCCCTACATGGGACTGTCATGATTTGTAGCAGCATCCTCTTCTGGACCCCCTGCTGACCCTAAACTGCTGGATCCTTAAGGACTGCCTCTGACTCTGTCGTAATGCATTATCCCAGGCTTCCAAAACCCATTGTTCGCTCGCAATATCTTTCCTGTGCAATGTTGTCAACTTTGACCTGTAACTATCAGGACCATCCATCCAGATTTATCTGGGACATTACACTCAGGGAGATAAAAGCCTGTTCTAGAGAGTGCACAGTGAAGGGATCAGCAAATTACTCCCCACAAGCCAAATCTGACCTGAAAATTTTGGTACCACCTGCAAACTAAGAATGGCCTTTACCAAGTGTACTTGTGATGAGCACCAGGTGTTGTATGGAAGTGTTGAATCGCTACATTCACATGGAACTAATATTACACTGTATGTTACTTAACTGGAACTTAAATAAAACTTAAACAATGAAGAACGGCCTTTACCATTACGAATGGTTGCAAAAGCCGAAGGAAGAACACTATTTCATGACATGCAATAATTACATAGATAGCATTTCAGTGTCTATAAATAAAGTTCTCTTGGAACACCTCCAAGCTCACGCTTTTTAAATTATTTTATTGTGATATATTTGGAATGCAACATTGTTTAAGTTGGTTCGATACATTTTCATATCCCACTATGATTGCCACTGTAGCTTAGCTAACACCTCTATCATTTCACTTAATTATCATTTCTTTTTTATGTTGAGAATAAGTAAGATCTAGTCTCTTAGCAACTTTGAAGTTTATAATACAGTATTGTTACTATAATCACTATGCTGTGCTTTAGCTCTCCAGAACTTATTTATCTTCTCATTTCAAGTTTTTCCCATAATCAACATTTTATATATACTCTCTGGCTGCTTTTTGTGCTGCAAAGGCAGAATTAAGTAGCTGTGACAGAGACCATATGACCTGTGCTTAAAATATCCTGCCTTTACAAGGGAAGTTTGTTGATCCCTGGAATAGAGAAGAGTCTGTATATATTCTGAATCTAAATATAACTATATTTATTTTAAAAAATTTTTTAATGTTTTATTTATTTTTGAGAGAGAGATAGAGACAGCATGAGCAAGGAAGGGTCAGAGAGAGAGGGAGACCCAGAATCCAAAGACAAGCTCCAGGCTCTGAGCTAGCTGTCAGCACAGAGCCCGACGCGGGGCTCGAACGCACAAATTGTGAGATCATGACCTGAGCTGAAGTCGGCCACTTAACCGACTGAGCCACCCAGGCACCCCTAAATGTAACTATATTTAATTTAAATAAACTTTTTCAAGAGCAATGAGGTAAAAGTTTAGCAAAGAAAATCAAGTGCCACATTTATGTTTCTCAATGAAGTAGAGGAAAAATACGAAACTTTCACAAAATATTTGATGGTATTTTTCTTCCATAATGAGAGTCAATCATAATAGCACTTGACCACATTAAAAACAAACAAACAAAAAAACCCACATCAATCTCCCTCAGCATCTACTTAAAACATTAGAAGTAATTTTAAGTCTTCCTGAACACAACAATTTCACATATATGGTTGTTTTTAATCATCACAGTGTTGAACAGGGCTTTTACTGTAAATGAAATGTCTGTTGTTCTAAATTAAGTTGTTTATTTTTCCACTCCAAGTTTCTTTGTGCAGCATGAGAAGTAAAAGATAATCATTAATGCGCTGGCTACATTAGCAGAAGATCTCCGCCGACAGTTAAATGATGGTTTTAAACAATTGTCATTAGATGTCTCAAAGATGATATTTGTTCATTCCAATACTGGTCTGTTTCTTTGTTTCTTTGTTTTTCCCATCCAACTGGTAGAATCAAAGTAAATCTTTCTGAAGTTCGTTTTGTGAAGGGTGAACATTAACATGACATTAATATGAGTGCTCTGCAAATTCATTCCAAAACTTTAGAAAGGAAGATATAAACTACACATTTTTATAGTGATAAAAATAAACAATTTTGATGGAGCACATTGTATGGCAAAAGCAATGGTCTTACTAAATTAAGAAATCAGCAGAGCAGATATATACTTGGAATTGATTTTGTTGCACAACTAAAAAATTCCTTGCATAATGGATAATCATGATTGCATTGAACAGCCTTCAATAAATCTACCACTGAATTTAAAATCATAGTTGTCAAAATGTATAAATATATTTATAAATACACAGTTCAAATGAAGGCACCCTAAAATGTTTGACAATGGATAGTCTTAATTACAAAAGACTTGATGACAACCTATGGCTCTCTCTTTGTTACCAAGTACCGATCCAGTTTTTGAAAATGTTTGACACTTTGGGCCACTCTGATTAGTTTGTGTAGAATTGGTATTATTTCTTCCTTAAATGTTGTTGGAGGAGGTCATCGAGAGGATATGATTGCCAGTGGACTCAGGAGCTGAACCCAGGCAAGCAGAGACTCCTTACTCCCTCCCTTGCCCTTAGAATATATCACTTGCCCTCTCCCTCCCCCACTCCGTTCCAACAGGGAGAGCCATTTTCAAGGACAAAGACTTGAGAGATTGATGGATGTATGGTGTACATTACTGAATCCCATCAAAGCCTCTCTATAAACTTTTAAGATTCCCTTGGGTGGGTGCAAAGATCTCCTCTTGTGGGTACCTAAGACAAGCCTCTTCAGAAAGTCTCCTTGTTTATCCAACCTGCCCATCTGGAGTGTCCAGACTCTTCCTTCAGTCTCTCCTGGTCTTCTGTGTCCTGTTGACCTCAGGATGCCATTTTCAGATTCCCCCTGGGAAGCTCTTGAGTTTGCAACCAACAGTGTATGATAAAATTTGCCAGTAAAGCCATCTGGAACTTTCATTGTTGGAAGGGCTTATTGGTGGAAAGGTTTCAATTACAAATTCAGTGTCTTTAATAGATAGGACACTAGGCATATTATTTAGTTCTTCTTCAGTGAGATTTGGCAGTACCTGTGTTTCAAGAAATTCTTTTCCATTTCATAAGTTGCCAAATTATGTGCATAATATTTCCATAATATTTCTCTACTAGGCTCTTAATGTCTGTGAGTTCTTTATTACTAGGCTCACCTTCATTCCTGAGATTGGGCATGTGGGTCTTATCTCTCTTTCTGTTGATCAGTGTGGCTAATGGCTTATCAATTTGATCTTTTCCAAAAGCCAATTGGTTTTTCTCTTTCTACTTTTATATATTTTTGTTCTCATTTTATGATTTCATCTTTTCTGATTGCTTTGAGTTGACTTTGCTCTTCCTTTTGTTTCTTAAGGTGGAAGCTGAGATTATCAATTTGAGAATTTATTTCTTTACTCACGTAACCATTTAATGTATTGAAACTTCTTTAAGCAAAACATTAACCACAGATTTTGATATATATTTTTATATCTTTAAATTCAATCATATTCTAATGTTCTTAACTGCTCTATCTTTGTCCCATCGAGTCATTTAAAAGTGTGATCTTCAGGGAACCTGAGTGGCTTAGTCAGTTCCCACTTCAACTCAGGTCCTGATCTCACAGGTCATCCAGTGTCCGGCTCTTTGCTGACAGCTCAGAGCCAGGAGCCTGCTTCCAATTTCGTGTGTCCCTCTCTGCCCCTCCCCTGTTTGTGCTCTATCTCTCTCTCTCTCAAAATTAAATCAACCTTAAAAAAAGTCTTTTAGAAGTGTAATCTTCAATTTTAAATATTTGACATTTTCCCAGAAATCTTTCTGTCATCCATGTTTAGTATAGAATTATTTTTACAGAACGTTGTATGATTACAACACATAGTATCAGAGCTGTGGAATCCTCAGCGGCTCTTCCTAGGGCAAGGTCATCTACAAAGTCCATTTAGATCATCCCTAGAATTCTGTATAAAGAACAACATACAACAGATAAGGATGAAATCTGAAAATATGAGAAAGCAAAGTATGTTCAAATGCATCACTACCTACGGATAGAATATCTGGGTTTTGGTTCTGATCTACAGTTAGAAAGCAGGTTTCTTTTGTTTCATTTTCATGTTGGAAATCTATGGCTCTATGCACAAGGCTCAAGGAAACTTTGGGGAGTGATTAGTATGTTTCTTGTGATCATGATGATGGTTTCACAAGTGTGTACGTGTGCCAATGTTTATCAGCCTGCACTGGTCATATCTTTGCAGTCTACTGTCTGGCAGTTATACTTGGTAAAGCTGCTAATGGAATAAAGTCTATACTTCGACCCCTGGAGAAGTCACCAGCTAACCCATACCCCCCTGACTTTTACCTTGTGCTACTCTTGTTGTAGGAAAGTTGGGTTGACACTGAGATCATCTCACTTCCGATCCTTGCTCCTTGCTCCCACTGGAAAGAGGGGTTTCTATGATGAGAGAAAGTGCTCATTGCCTGGATTTACAGAAAATTCACCTGACGTAAGAGGTCTAACCTATGGATCCACTGATCTGAGGCTATTAAAATCTGTCTAGAGGATCTTCATCTGAAACTGTGTGCCAGCATCAGGCCAATGGTAAGACAGGCACATTTTTGTTTTCTAAGAATGACAAATGTATTAAGCAAATAATTGAAGAAGGTATATAGGAGATAACAAATTTTAATCACTTCCATATTGTCTGGGCTGCCACTCTACTCAGGCACTGGGTTGAGCCCTGAGGAAACAGGCAGATGATACACTGTTCCAGAGGACTGTCAGTTGCACTCAGGGGGAAGACAGGTTGAGCTAAGATGGTGAGAGTCACGAAAGGGATAGGCATGGTGCCGTGGTGCCCAAGGACAGGCAATGAACTATTTGGCCAGGGGAGTGCAGGAGACAGTCCTTAAAAGAGGAGGCATTTCAACAGGACTTTGAAGCACATGAGAAAAATAGAATGCTCACTCACCAAGTTAATTACAATTTTTACTATATTTTATTTTTAATTCTTTTTTAAAGTTTTATTGATTTATTTTGAGAGAGAGAGAGAGAGAGGATAAGGAGAGGAGGGGCAGAGAGAGAGAGAGAATCCGAAGCAGGCTCTTTCCTGTCAGTGTGGAGCCTGCTGTGGGTGGGGCTCGAACTCCCAAACCATGAGATCATGACCTGAGCCAAAATCAAGAATCAGACCCTTAACTAACTGAGCCACCCAAGTGCCCCTAAGAATTTTATTGTATCTTATATTACAATATTATTTTGTTTTGCTGAATGCAAAGAGAACATTTAAATCAAAGCCTCAAGTTTGTGTATTTACCATAGTTTTGCTTTTTAATTTGCTCATTCTCAATCTGGGATTACGAAAAAGACTGATTTTTTTTGGTAAGACCTGGGAATGTGTGAGTTTCAGTTATTTCTTATATTGAGTTGAGAATGAATGGTAGATTAATCAAACAGAATTGTAAGTAGTCAATACAAACTACCTGTGTGAACCTGGATAGCCCATTCATATAATATATAATGTAATATATAATATGTAATATATCTTATATATATATAATATTTTGTACATGTAACGTACATGTAATAGATATCAGGAGACATTATATATATATGCATATATATATATACTGTTTTTTTCATTTGGAATTAAGTTGCTCTATGATTCCAGTTATCTAAGTCACAGAAAAAAAAGAATTCTTTTNGCCATGCTATTAAAAATATGGTGAATTATTTTGTATGTATCTATTGGTTTCACTCCACCTGAACTCCTTTTACCTCATGGCCAGCTGGCTGTCTTTAATGTTTCGACATAAAACATGAACATCCATACAGAAAGGTTTTAAATTAAAACTCCAGTTGTACAAGAGAGTTCTGGTGATACTTCGACATCTGAATAATGAGACTATAAGGGAGAAGCTGAGAAAAAAAAATAAGAAAGGTATCACTCATTTTGTTGGTATTTATGGTAACATAAATTAGTTACCATTGTAACAGGATCTGAGAAAAGAAAAGTAGAAGTTTAAGTTCATTGTACAGATGGTAACATAAGAATTAAAGTTCTACGGGTACCTGGGTTGCTCAGTTGGTTGAGTGCCTGACTCTTGATTTCAGCTCAGGTCGTGACTGCAGGGTTGTGAGATTGAGCCCCACGTCAGACTCTGTGCTGGGCATGGACCCTGCTTGAGATTCTCTCTACCTCTTCTTCTGCCCCTCCCTGCCACCTCTCAAAAATAAATAAATAAACACTAAGGAAAAGAAAGAATTAAAGTTCTGGATTAGAAAGGGGCTAGCAGATATGGGCTGCATGGTTATATAGAATTTAAGAACTTTGTGTAACATGCCCTAGTTAAGTTTTGGCAAAGACCCTTACAAAGAGAAAAGCAGAAAGATCGTAGAAATACCTTAAAGATTTATGGAAAATATCTAGAGCATCAAGAACCTTCTCTCTGTTGCTTATGTGTTCTCTCTCTCTTGGTTTCATTTTTAATATCAACATTAGAAATTTAGGAAGTGTTCTATAAAAAGGCATGATATCTTACCTTATTCCCAAATTTTAGTTTATTTGCCTGAATTATTTCTCATCTGTTATAATTATTTATTATGTTGAAGTGGGTTATGAATGAGTGGTTAAACAGAATTGTTAATACTTTTAAGTATATTTGCATATTTTCTCACTAAAGTATAAGAAATTCAAAGGCAAGGAATTTCTATCCATATTGAAGGAGGACAGTTAAGGCCAATCATGAGAATTACAATGCAATATGTTTATGACATGAACAATGAGTTACCCACATGTTAAATTTTATTTAAGTGTTTTCTGAAACATTAACACAAAAATGCCAGAAAAGTGTGATGTCAACCATATTCATTTTAATTAGCATATATGAGTACTATCCAGTTATGAAGCTATTGAAATAAATTCTATAGAGAAAAATGGAAAAGAAGAGCTACAGTTATGTATTCATTCATTCTTTTCAGCTATACTATGTGACATATATTGAGTTCAGAACAATATATTAGATTTTGGGTTAATCAAGAAAATATAGGAAGTCCAGTTAAATTTTCATTCCAGATAAGCGACAAATATGTTTTAATATCTATAAGTCTCATGTAATATCTGATACATATCTCTTGGGGTGTGAATAATGACTTAAGAAAGAGACATGTGTCTAAATCTTAATCCCCAGAACTTGTGAAGTCACCTTATTTGGAAAAAGGCCCTTTGCAGATGTAATTATGTTAAAGATCTTGAACAGAGACTGTCTCAAATTTCCAGTGAGTTCTAAATCCAATGCCAGGCATCCTTATAAGAGGAGAGAAGAAGTCAATGTGAAGATGAAGGCAGAGGTCAGGCTATCACCTACAAGCCAAGAAATGCAAGGATTGCCGGTAGCCACCTGGCACTAGGAGAGAGGCATGGAACAGACTCTCCATCAGAGAACCCCCAAAAACCAACCCTACTGACACCATGATTCCAAAATGCTGGTCTCCTCAACTACAAGAAAATATTTCTGTTGTTTTAACCTACCCAGCTTGTGGTAATTTGTTAAGTCAGCCCTAGGAAACTAATAGAACACATATACAAAAAATTATTTGTCAGGGCACCTGGTGGCTCGGTCCGTAAAGCATTCAACTCTTGATCTCGGCTCATGTCAAGATTTCACCATTCATGATTTTGAACTCCATATCAGGCTGTGCTGAGAGTGACAGTGTGGACCCTGCTTGGGATTCTCTGTCTTTCTCTCTCTCTCTCTGCCCCTTCACCCCCCTCTGAAAAATAAATAAACATTAAAAAAGCAAAAACAAAAATAATTTAAAAAAAATTGGCTCCTAGGTGGCTCAGTCTGTTAAGTATCTGACTTCACTCAGTTTATGATCTCACAGTTGTGAATTTGAGCCCCGTGTCAGGCTCTGTGCTGACAGCTCAGAGCCTGGAGCCTGTTTTGGTTTCTATGTCTCCATCTCTCTCTCCTTCTCCCCCGCTCATGCTCTGTCTCTCTCTCTCTCAAAAATAAATAATCTTTTAAAAAATTTTTAAAAATTACTTGTTGTTCATCTAAAATTCAAATTATCTGGACATCCAGTAGTTTTATTTGCTAAACATGCCAACCCTGCTTTAGACAAATTATCTCATTTACTTTTCCCATAAGTATAAGAAATAAGCATTATTTGTTCCTGTTTTCTATTAAGAGTCTGAACTCTAGGAGATTTTGAAACTTGCCTAATAACTAAACAGTCAATAAACAACCAAATTAGAAATCAGACCTGAGACTTTATAATTCACAATCTTTATCTCTTAACCACTATACTATGCTGTGTTCTACAATGTCTAGGGGTGAAATTTATGATATTATATGGAGTGAAAAAGTACAGACAGAAACTTATACTACTCCTGTTTGGGAGGAGGATGAGGAGAGGAGGGAGAGAGACAGAATGAGAGAGAAGAAGAGAGAGGGAGGGAAAGAGGAGGAGAAAGTGCATCAGAATGTTTGAGAGTCTAGAGAGCAGAAACAACACAAGTCAGGTGACCGCTGGATTCAGGAAAAAGTCAATGCCCATTGTAAAGCCCAAGATGATAAGTGCTAGCAGCTTTCAGGGAGTAGAAAGAGCACATGCTAAAGAAAATGGATAAACATGACTATGACACGCCAGAGAATTTCAAGATACCCAGTGCGAGTAGAACAGAGCAGATGATGCTGTAGGAAGATGTTTGAATGGTCATCATTGCTGTTACCACCACTGTTAGGTAACAAGGTTTTGGTGCCTGGATTCCAGCAATGTGAGCCTTATCTCCAACCCAGGGTTGCGTGGATTTGTGCTGCAGGCCTGGCTGGGTCTAACTTGGCTGCTGTTCTTCCCTTTCCTATGTACTGAGAGGCTCTGGCTCTGCTACAGTTTCTCCAATGCTGTTCCAACCCTCCAATGAGATGGTCCACAAGATGGCAAGTAATCCTGAAAGAACCCATAGGCAGTGAAAATATGCCAAATTATAACGAACCTGCCGATAATGTTGAGAGTGGAAACACTCGTTTAGATGCAATGAAATTTACCTCTGGATTGAATGCCAGGCTTTAAGACAATTTTTCAACTGTTTCAACTTCTAAAAAGTAAGTTGACATTCAGCAATTTTGCAGGAACATATATAGGCAATAAGCAATCATTTGCTTTTAGATCTTCAACTAAAAAACAACTCCAACAACCCCAAACTGATTTTACTCAAATTCTTACCGAGAATGATTCAGGTATTAAGATAAAACCAGTCCCTACACAGAATAGCAAAGCCTAGTGAGTTACTTCCAGAAAGCAATGAGTAGGTAAAAACAGAGGGAAAGTGAAACCTGGGACCATACACCAACAGACTGTTCTGGCAAATATTCCCTTGTGTAGCATGTATCTTCTTATATAAGTATTCACATATGTGCAGAGGACAGGATAGCAATCCCTGAGTATAATTAGAAGAAAATCTCTGTTGCTTTGATACAGAGAACAGCAAATTTTTTTATATTAGGTGTCTCAATATCTGATGATACATTTGTGAAAAAGATACACCCCATGCATTCCTTTTAGGGAGATACGTAAGCCAAAATAATAGCTGTACACTTGCAGAACACCAAACAGGAAGAATGAGTATTATTGGACAATATTACCCTCAGTGGAAGAGTCATTGCTTTCTGTTCACCAAGTCATTTTATTTTCTAACCTGGATACATAAAAGACCGCAGTTTCTAATCCTCTTGCATATGAGTTAAACCCATTGTAGCCACTAAATGCAGGAAGTGGTCCGCCATTTCCAGACCTGCCTCCGTTGTTGAGCAAGATTCTCTATATGCGTCCCCCACACTCCTGTCCACACAGCAGGAGGCAGGGGGCTGAGATGGCAAAGCCACATGAATTATTAGAGCAGTAAAGAAGGCAAGAGCTTGTTCTATGATCTTGAAATACACAGTTAAGGAATTTACTGTAAAAGGACTTTCTTTTTGTTTGTTTCCCTAGAATTGGTGGAGAGGGTGATAGAGAAGGAGAAGCAAGAGAATAAAAATTCTCTACTCTTCTGAGCTCATGAACACAAAGGACCAGTCATCTTAGGGTGACTCAGTTTTATTACATCAAAATCATGAGAGAGCGTGTACTGCAGGAATCCTAGTCTGCTTTTCCAGCCGTGTTTGCTTCATTTGGTCTCTATTTTCCTTGGTTTCTATTTGGGTTCCATTATAGAGAGGATTTTAAAAAATCAGAAGTGAGGGTGTTTCTTCTCTGTCACTTCCTTTTTTATATNCCGAGGCCACCAGTCCAAGGAAAGCCCCACAGTTAGAGGTGGGATATCTCTCCAAAAGCCCTGCTTCTCCGCGAGCGCAGATGGGAAAAGCTTCTCTGTCACTTCCTAATTTGGCCCATTGTCTAGTAAATCAATGTCCTTCTACAGGGATGGTTCAGAGTCTTCTGGGAAACTCTTCCTCCTGGAACCAGTTCTCACTTGGCTCCAGGAACAATATTTCCTCCCCTTGATCCTTCAGCCCCAGGGGTAGCAATGAGCACCTGATCTGTCTAGTCTCTCAGTGCATCAAGATCTCCCGTGAGGGTTTTTTTAAGGTTATATTTTAATTCCAGTTAGTTAACATACAGTGTAATATTAGTTTCAAGTGTACAATATAGCAATTCAACACTTTCATACAATACCTGTAGTTCATCATAATAAGTGCCCTCCTTAATCCCCATCACCTATCTAACCCCCAACCCCCTACCTCCTGATAACCATCAGTTTGTTCTCTATATTTAAGAGTCTGTTCTTGATTTGCCTCTCTCTTTCATATGGACTATTACTCAGCCATGGAAAACAATGCAATCCTAAATTTGCAAGGATATGGGTGGAAGTAGACTACTGTGCTAGGCAAAATAAGTCAGTTGGAGAAAGACAACCTGCCATATGATTTCACCCATGTGTGGAATTTATGAGAGGTTTTTAATTGTTTTTCCTCCTCCTTTACCTTAACCACATGTCTAGGCAAAGATTGAAGATGGCAAAATACGTGGTGTAATCAGGAGTTATGAGCTTTCTTCTAAAGACCACTGAACGTGAAGGTGTATGATTAGTAGTGGATAAATACCAGTGTCAGTGAAACGTAGAAGATGGTACAATTAAATTTCATAGGTCTGGAGTGAACAGCATTCAAATGACGGCGGAGGCACAATCACTTTTTTGTTTCTTTCGGTATGGCTGAACTGGTGGTCTAGGAAAGCATTTTATTTTGTTATTTCTTAAATGTTAGGCTGGTTTTTTTTTTTTAAAATGTGTAGTTATTCATTTTGAGAAAGAGATCACTAGCAGGGGAGGAAAAGAGAGAGAGGTAGAGAGGGAATCTCAGGCAGGCTCCATGCTGTCAGCACAGAGTTGGATGTGGGGTTCGATCCTATGAACTGTGAGATCATGACCTGAGCAGAAAGATATCAAGAGTCAGACGCTTTCATGACTGAGCCACCGAGGTGTCGCATTTTAATCATATCTCTTTCTGATTCATGTTAAAAGATTTGTGAAATTATGAAGCAAATAATTAATAACCCATTGGCAGCCTAAAAATACTCTTGGAAATGGATACTTTTCTAAGTCCTCTTGCTAATATGGGCAGGGTCAGAACCAAAAGAAACCTTAGAGAATTGCATCCAATTTTTTTCATTTCAAAATGAATACAAAATTTTGCATAACAAATGTTTTCTCAACTTAATGAGAAAAGATAAAGTATGTAGTTTGAGAAATCTTTTAAACTTCTGACAAATTTTGCCTAATTGTTTTTTGTTGGTGTTGGAGAAAAGTTAAATTGACAAGTTTTTCAATGTGTGAAAATCAATGTCAAATTAATTTTGATTTGAAATGCATATAGAGAGGTCAAAATTTCAGAAGTGTGTGTATTTGTATGTGTGTGTAGATATATTTCTTAATTATGAGTATTTTTAAGTATTCACAGAAGTCAGGAGGAGTATATGAATTCATTTCTATATAACTATCAGCTGAAGCTAGAAATTATCAACATTTTGGTATATTTGCTTCTTAATCTCTTACCTTTTTATTTCTTCATTTTACATCTTCTTGTATTATAAAGAAAAAAAAAACAGATATCACATGATTTTACCCACTCATATGCTATCACAAATCTCTAAGATTTTGGAACATTTTCTTACATAACACCTAAGACATATTTATTTATTTATTTATTTATTTATTTATTTATTTATTTAAAATGTTTATTTATTTTTGAAAGACAGAGAAAGACAGCACAAGTCGGGGAGGAGCAGAGAGAGAGAGGGAGACACTGAATCCCCAGGCTCCAGGTTCTGAGCTGTCAGTACAGAGCCTGATGCAGGGCTGGAACTCACGGAGCATAAGATCATGACCTGAGTCAAAGTCGGCACTGAACCGATTGAGCCACCCAGGTGCCCCAACACCTAAGAAATTTAAAGTGATTGTATACTCTTATCTAATATCCAGGCTGTATTCAAAATTTCTCAATAGTGCAAAATGTGTTTTTGTTTGTTTGTTGTTACAGTTAGGATTCAAACAGGTTTTATTTACTGCTTTAAAAAAATAAATATTTATATTAAAAATTTTAATATAAACTTTCCTCCTATTTTTAATATACATATTTGTTTTTTGAAAAACATAAATCTTGTCTAATGGACTATTTCATATCCTATATTGGTATGTTTGCTATTTCAAAGTGATATTTAATTGACCCCCCCATCCTCTGTTCTTCTTATAAAAAAATAAATTTGTGGGCACCTAGATGGCTCAATTGATTAAGTGTCCAACTCTTGATTTGGGCCCATAGTCATGGGATTAAGCCCCACTTTGGGTTCTGTGCTGAGTGTGGAGCCAGCATGGGATTCTTTATGTCCTTCTTTCTCTGCCTCTAACCTGCTTTCTCTCTCTGTATGTCTCTGATAGAAGGAAGAAAGAAAGAGAAAGAAAGAAAGAAAGAAAGAGAGAGAGAGAGGAGAGAGAGAGAGTGAGAGAGAGAGAGAAAGAGGAGAGAGAGAGAGAGAAGAAAGAAAGAAAGAAAGAAAGAAAGAAAGAAAGAAAGAAAGAAAGAAAGAAAGAAAGAAAGAAAGAAAAAGGGGGAGGGAAGGAAAGAAAGAAAGAAAGAGAGAGAGAGAGAGAAAGGGAGAAAGGGAGACATGGATAAAGGGAGGAAGGAAAGTAGGGAGAGAAAGAAATTGGTACTATATTGCTAATTTGATTCAAGTTTAACCTTTTTTGGCAAGAATACTTCATGTGTTGTGCTATGTACAAACAATAGCAATCATAAAATCTTTTGATATGCCACTTTTAGACAAGTTATAATTTATTAGTGGTCTCAAAATCTCAGAAGGAGGCTGAAAGATGACTCAATTGAGAAGACATATTTTTATTTTTAATAAAAATTTCCTTTAATGATTTTATCCATTGATATCTGTTGCCTGGAAGGCCAAATGGCAATAAGGTGTTTTTTTCTCAGTCTGTAATTCCTTCTGTTTTTATTACCAGTAATTGTTGTATAAAAAACCAACCCCCATCAACCAGAGTTATTTCAGACAAATTTGCATTTATCAAAAGAAAGTAGGATAAATGTTTAATGTTTTCTCCTTAATTGCCAATTTTCTGAATAAGAAGAGTCTATTTTATCTTTAGTGATAAGCATACATAGCAAGATTTGATTTGTGAAAATCTTGTTAGGAATCTTTGCATATATTTTCATGGAAGATGGTCTATAGTTTTCTCTGTGTGTGTGTGTGTGTGTGTAGTTTCTTTGTCAGATTTTGGTGTAAGGCTTACACCTGCCTCAATAAACAAGATAGATGCAAAGCACTCTCACTCTATTATTTTCTAAAAGAGTCTGTAAAGGTTTTTTTTAATTTTAGTATTTGAGAGTAATCACTAGTGAAACCATGACTTATAGTTTTTTTGTGAGATGGTTTTATATTAAAAATCAATTTTAAAATTTGGCAGTTGTAAATTTCTTCATTCTTTAAGTTCTACATCACTTCTTCCTGCTTCTATCTTCATGAATCCCTTCATTCTATTTACTTTGTATTTACTTTGCTCATCTTTATCTCGACTCTTAAAAAGGAATTTTAGGTTTAGAATTTTTACAGTTTGCTTCCCAGAATATTGCCATAAAATCTGTATTTTTTTGCACTGAGAACCAATTTATTTACATTCTATTTAGTTTTAATATCACTAAAGTTAAAGTACTTAAAAGTTTCTATTGCGATCTCTGCTTTGACCCACGAGTTACTTAAGCATGTTAAATTTCCAAATATTGGGTGGGGGGCTTCTATCTTCTCCTTTAAAAACTTGTTTTCAACTTGTGGGGATGAGCACTGGGTGTTATATGGAAACCAATCTGACAATAAACTATTTGTAAAATAAAAAAAAACTTGTTTTCAGTTATTTCAGTATTGTTTTAGAATATTATTTCATCAGTTTTCTTTTTGGCTATAACTGTTTTGCATTTTAAGTGGCTGTCCAAAGGAATACAACATCAAGGATAATATTTAAACACTAAACATAAATTATGGGAGTCATGCTTCTATAATGCAGGATTTACTGCCCTCTCTGTTATACCAAATCTATCATATCAATCACACGGACATACAATACCAATCCACAAGACAGTGTTCGTCTTTTCATTTCAACTTTGTATTTTGAAAAAACTGAAAGAAAACCTTTTTCTATGGACTATTGACCCACTACCTATTTACCGTTTGCGTGACTCTGGGTCTGAAGATTCCATTTGGGATAGTTCTCTTCAGGCTGAAAAACTTTCGTTAGCATTTCAAATAGTGTGGGTCTGCTGGTAGCTAATTTCCTGTTTTCCACTTATGAGCTATGTTTTTATTTTGCCTTTATTCTTAAAGAATATTGACACTATTTGCTTTTCATTGAGAGAATTTTTCCTTGTTCCATTTTAGATCGTGGTTTCAATCTCAGTAGCCTCCTTCCTGATGAGAAGTCATGACCATTCACATGCTGCTCCCTAAAGCAAGGTTCACCTTTCTCTCAATCCTTGTATAATTCAACTTTCATCTCTAACAATATAATTGTATGTTATTCTTAGCTTTTAATTTCGTTTCCCTAGGCTTTATTAAACTTTTTGAATCTTTAAATTTATATGCTTTACTAAATTGGGGGCATTCGGGAGCCTTCGTTCTTATAAAAATGTTCTTACCCATTTGTAACTCTTCTCTTTCTGGGACTCCAATCACATGTTTGTTAAATTTTTGATACTGTTCAAAATGCTTTTAAAAATAGTACGCTTGTGCCCAGTTCTTCTGACTTGGTAATTTCTCTTGCACTATCTTCAAGTTTGCTGATTTTTTCCTCTTTCATTTTCCATCTGTTGATAACTTCATGGCAAACAGTGTATGTTTTTCTTCTTTTTATAAAAAAATAAATATAGTGCTTTTCATTTTGAGAAATTCCATCTAAGTGTTTTTTATCGTTTATATTTTCCTGCTTATATTTATTACTTGTTAATTCATTATGGTCATATTTTAAGAATAGGTATAATAGCTGTTTTTAAATCATCTGCTCATTCCTTCCTCTGAGTCACTTCAGGGTTCACCTTCATTTCTTGTCTTGTTATGTACATATGGGTCATGGTTCTTTTTTAAAATTTACTTAATCATTTGGATAACTTAAAATTGTATCCTGGCCTTTGTGAATGATATATTTTAGATTTCCATATGTTTCTTTCAGCAGTATTATTTTTGTTTTACTTTGTTTCCTTCTTTAGCAGGCAGTTAATGTGGCTGAACTCTAATCCAATGTCTTCACTACTATAATGGGCTATAGTTGAAATATTCATGTTAACCTGAGCTGGGATGCTTGGCATCTGCTGAACACGTGAGTAGCTGTGAGAGTCAGCCAAAGACTTGGGCAGAGACTGTGTGCAGAATTCCTAGCCTCATCTCTTTAACCCTCTCATTTCCACAATATTTCCACACATTTTCCAGCTGTTGCCATTGCCTAGAACTCTGCCCAATGGCTTTTTAGAAAAGGAAAACTTTAAATTTCTCTCCAAGTTCGAGGTAACCCTCATGTGCCCAATAAAGATGACCTTCAATACAAATGTTATAAATATAGCTGCTCCTCTTTCAAGGTTAGTGAGTCCTCTAGATTCTGCTTGCTTTGGTCACTCCTCAGTGCATTTCCTTAGTTGTTATTTTAGATTTCAAGAGTATATAGTTATCTGCATGATAATTAATTCACTAGAAGATACTCCATGTTACCAGATGTGAAATCTCTCTCTCTGTGTAGTTTTAATTTGCATTTTCTTGATATTAGCAAAACAAAAACAAAACACTTCTTTATGTTCAACAGCAAATGTATTTATTCTTCTGTGGCCTATTTGTTCCTAAATTGCCCATTTGCCAATCTGGTGGTTCATCTTCTTGTTCATTGTATGAGGTATTTACATATTAGTGAGGCAGTCCTGAATTTATTACATCATATTTTTAATTTTTGCTTGTTTTGGGATTTTGAGAGAAAGACATTTAACAAATGTAAATTAAATCAGTGAACATATAAGTAAATACCCGATCCAATGAATAGTGTGGATTTTAAGTTACAAGAAAGATCTTAGAAAGCTTCATGGGACAGTCAGTAGACCTTTATTAGACAGTTTTAATCCTGACGGTAAAATGCAACACAATTTATTGTTAATTCTGGGGTGGTGGTTTTTTNGGGAGATACAGGAGCTAGCTGTCAGCACAGAGCCCAACGCGGGGCTCGAACCCACGAACTGTGAGATCATGACCCCAGCTGAAGTCAAATATTTAACCAACTGAGACACCCAGGTGCCCTTCATTTCCTCATTTCTTAAAGTGGGGATCTTGGAGGAAAAAACATCTAGTTTATGTCCATGATAAGTCCACAATATGAAACAAAATATACAGTTAGCAATAATTTACCAGTGGAGACTTCGCCCTTTCTTTTAGATTTGTTTTCATAACCATGCTTTCATCATTTCTAATGAGGTGCCAATTACATATGCAAATTAACTGAAGCAGACATGAAAGAATTTCTATATTAACATTGCAATGGCAATATTATGATTTAAAAAAATGTTTTAATGTTTTATTTATTTCTGAGAGAGAGAGAGAGAGAGAGAGCATCAACAGGGGAGGGTCAGAGAGAGAGGGAGACACAGAACCTGAAACAGGCTCCAGGCTCTGAGCTGTCAGCACAGAGCCCGATGCGGGGCTCAAACCCACGAACTGTGAAATCATGACCTGAGCCAAAGTCGGACACTTAACCGACTGAGCCACCCAGGTGCCTGGCAATGTTATGATTTTATGGGATGGATGTTATTCATGCAAACTATTAGCAAGAGGCTCATACCTGGGGCCATTCTTTATTTTTATGAATTTGTATATCTGCTTTTTCAAAAGAAATTTATAAATAGAATTTTGAATCTTACAGAGAAGTTTGGAAACTGTCCACTTTTGTCTTTTATAAGGCCACACACCTGCTGCTATAATTAGGCTAAATATCCTAAAATATAGTGTTATGATTACTAGCCCTAAGCTGAGCATTGAATATATTTCCTCTACTCATTCCTAATATGTTAACCTATAGTGCAATGGACGTCTTTGACTATAACTTTGTCCCTTCTTTCCTTCAGTCTATGAAATAATATTGATGAAGTGGCCTGCCACCTCTTTTAATGAGTACTGACCCCAGCTAGCTAAATCACTTCGTAAAATGGCTCTTTCTCAACTCACTCTAAACCTGCTGGAAGAATCCATCCATTGAGTTTATTTGCTTCATTTTGTAGGTAAAGAAAGAGGACTTCTCTTGTGAACCGAATATCTTGAGATCAAACAGCCAATGTGGGACTAGATTCCAGCTGTTTTACCTTGTAATTCAGGATGATTACATGGCAAAGATTTGCAACCTAGTTTTCTTAGATCTGATTACCAAGAGGTATTCTCTAGCATCTAAGCTTATTCACATCCTCAAGGAGATTAGAATGTGAATTAAAAAATAAGCCTTACAGGAAAATAATAAATGGTAGAGTATCGATGTTTCTTTTTTTAAAAAATTTTAAATGTTTATTTTTGAGAGAGACAGAGCATGAGCAAGAGAGGGGCAGAGAAAGAGGGAGACACAGAATCCGAAGCAAGCTCCAGGCTCCAAGCTCCAAGCTGTTAGCACAGCGCCCAACGTGGGGCTCAAACCCTCAAACCGTGAGATCATTATCCAAGCTGAAGTTGGACACTTAACCCACTGAGCCATCCAGACACCCCTGCTGAAGTTTCTTAAATCAGCAGATTCTACCCATGTGCTAAGCGAAACGTTAAATTTAATTTTTTTCAAATATATCACAAGACTTGACAAATGTGTAAACCCGACTTTCTTTTGTCTAAAAGTGGGCAATTTCAGTGTTGTGCTGAAAAGAATCAGATGACTCTTGGAGGCTGGTTTGTTTTTAAGTGCTTGTAGACAAGGTGGTAACTTGCTGTTAGAAGTGAGAGGTTTAGGGTAACTTCTTTTTTTTTTTTTTTTTTTTTAATAGTTTATTGTCAAATTAGTTTCCACATAACACTCAGTGCTCATCCCCACAAGTGTCCTCCTCCATGCCCATCCCCCCTCCCCCCACATCCATCAGTCCTCAGTTTTTGTCAGCATTCAAGAGTCTCTCATGGTTTGCTTCTCTCCCTTTCCCCCACCATTTCCGCCCTTCTTCTCCCCCTTGTTCCTCCGTAACTTCTAACCAGAACCAAGGAATTATATGTGTTTATAAAAGGGAGTAAGTAGTAGCCACACAGGAAAAAGATCTGCTCAAAGATCAAAGCAACACTATGCAGTTAACTATCAAATAATATGTAGGCATAACTGTTTACGAGAGAATTATAGATACTGAAGAATATTTTTTAGTTGGTAGTAATTACGTTTTTAACAGCTTTATTGAGATACCTTTGGCATATAAAAATTGTATATATTTAAAGTGTACAACCGTGATGTTTTGATATATGTACACATTGTGAAAAGAGCACCACAATCAAAATAAATAACACATCAACACCTCTACATAGTTACCATTTGTGTGCTTGAGGTGAGCAGACTCTATTCAATTAAACAAGTTGCAAGCATAAAGTACAATAATATCAGCTTTTGCCGCCATGCCATAAATTAGATCTCTAGAACTCATTTATCTTTCATAACTGAAGCTTTGTACTCTTTGACCAACATCTCATTTCCTTCTCTCCCCCTCCCTGACACCCCTGGCAATTAGCCTTCTACTCTTTGCTTTCAGGAGTTAGACTATTTTAGATTTATCATACGAGTGAGATCATGTGGTATTTGTCTTTCTGTGTCTGGTCTATGTCTCCTACCATAAAGTCCCCGGGGTTCATCCATGTTCATGCAGATGACAAGATTTCCTTCTTCTTCTTCTTTTTTTTTAAGCAAATGTATTATTGTTATTTAATTTTTAGTGGGTAAGTAATTTTTTTCCTTTCCTTTCTTTCCTTCTTTCCGTCTTTCTTTCTTTCTTCCTTCCTTCCTTCCTTCCTTCCTTCCTTCCTTCTTCCTTTCCTTTCCTTTCCTTTCCTTTCCTTTCCTTTCTCTCTCTTTCTTTCCTTTCCGTCATGATAACAATACTCTTAATCCCCATCACCTGTTTCACCCATTCCCCGCCCCCCTCTGGTAACCATCAATTTGCTCTCTACAGTTAAGAGTCTCATTTTTTGTTTGTCAATCTCTCTCTCTCTTTCTCTTTTATTTCCTTGTTTATTTTGTTTCTTAAATTCCACATATGAATGAGTTCGTATGCTATTTGACTTATTTTGCTCAACATTATACTCTCTAGCTCTATCCATGTGGCTGCAAATGGCAAGATTTCCTGTCTTTTCAAGGATGAATATGTAACTATGAATATATAACTATAACTATTTAACTATGTAACTATAACTGTAATAACTATATATATGGATATATATACATATATATTCATATCTTGGCTACTGTGAATAATGCTACAATTAACACAGGAGTTTGAGATGCATATTTAATTTCCTTTGGATAGGGTGCCTGGGTGGCTCAGTCGGTTAAGTGTCCGACTTCAGCTCAGGTCATGATCTCACGGTTCGTGGGTTTGAGCCCCGCATCGGGCTCTGTGCTGACAGCTCAGAGCCTGGAGCCTGTTTCAGATTCTGTGTCTCTCTCTCTCTCTCTCTCTGACCCTCCCCTGCTCATGCTGTCTCTATCTCAGAAATAAATAAAAAAAATTTAAAAAAATAAATTTTGATATATATACGTGGAAGTGAGATTGCTGGATCCTGAGGCAGTTCTATTTTTAAGTTTCTTTCTTTCTTTTTTTTTTTATTTCTAGGAGAGAGAGAGACAGCGTGAGCAGGGGAGGGTCAGAGAGAGAGGGAGGGAGATACAGAGCAGTCAGCACAGAGCCCGACGCGGGGCTCGAACCCACGAACCGCGAGATCATGACCTAAGCGAAAGTCGGACGCTTAACCGACTAAGCCACCCAGGCGCCCCTATTTTTAAGTTTCTGAGGAACCCCCATGCTGTTTTCCATAATGGCTCTACCAATTTATATTTCCACCAACAGTGTATGAAGAGTTCCCTTTCTCTACATTCTCACCAATAATTGTTATCATTTTTCTTTTTGATAACAGACATTCCAACAGGTGTGACGTGATAAATCATTATGGTTTTGATTTACATTTCCCTGATTATTAATGATGTTGACCACCTTTTCACGAACTTGTTGGTCATCTGTATGTCTTTTTTTTTTTTTTTTGAAAATGTCTATTCAGGCCTTTTGCCCATTTTTTAATTGGTTGTTTTGTTGCTATTGAGCTGTATGAGTTTTTCATATATTTTGGAGGTCACTCCTTATCATATACATGGTGTGAACGTATTTTCTTCCATTATGTCGCATGCTTTCTCACTCTGTTGGTATTTCTTTTGTTTAACAGAAGCTTTTTAGTTTGATGCATTCCCACTTGGCTAGTTTTGTTTTGTCACATGCACTTTTGTTGTCATCACAAAATATTATTGCCAGGATCAAGGTCAAGAATCTTTTCCCTTGTGTTTTAATAGTAGTTTTACCATTTCATGTCTTACACTTAAATATTTAATATATTTGGATTGATTTTTATAGTGTGCCATCATATAAGTATTCACTGTAATTATTTTGAAAGTGATTATCCAGTTCCCCCAGCACTATTTATTGAAAATAAAGTATTTTTTCCACATTGTGTGTTCTTGGAATCCTTGCTGGAGATCAGTTCTGTAATGTGTGGATTTATTCCTAGAATCTCCATTATGTTAAATTGATTTATCTGTCTGTTTCTATGCCAGTACCATGCTGTTTTGATTATTATAACTTTGTAGTATATTCTGAAATAAGAAAGTATTACTTCCTCTTTTTTATTTTTTAAATGTTTTTTATTTATTTGTTTCTGAGAGAGAGAGAGAGAGCAGGGGAGGGTCAGAGATAGAGGGAGACATAGAATCCGAAAAAGGCTCCAGCCTGAGTTGCCTGTCAGGACAGAGTCCTAGGCGGGGCTCGAACCCACGAAGAGTGAGATCATGACCTGAGCGAAGTCCGACGCTTAACTGACTGAGCCACCCAGGTGCCCCACTTCTTCTTTAAATAAGTTTTTAAAAAATGTTTATTTACTTTTGAGAGAGAGACAGAGACAGAGCTTGAGCGAGAGAGGGGCAGAGAGAGAGGGAGACAGAATCTCAATCAGGCTCCAGGCTGTGAGTTGTCAGCACAGAACCCAACTTGGGGCTCGAACTCACAAACTGTGAGATTGGTACCTGTGCTGAAGTCAGACGCTTAACCGACTGAGCCACACAGGTGTCCCTAGGTTGATTTTTCTTATTCAAGATTGTTTTGGCTTTTAGGGGTCTTTTGTTCTATATACTCCTAGGATTGCTTTTTCTATCTATGTAAAGAATTCCGTTGGGATTTTGATAGAGACTGCATTGAATCTGCAGATCACTTTGGGTAGTATAGACATTTTGGAAATAATAATTCTTCCAATCCAAGATTATAGGATGTCTTCTCAGTACCTGTGTCTTTAGTTTCCTTCATCAATGTTTTACAGCGTCCAGTGCATAAGTTCCATAATGCTTTGCTTAAAGGTTTTTCTGAGTATCTCATTTTCTTTTATTCCCTTGTAAATGGGATTTCTTTCTTAAATTCTTTCTTTAGATAATTCATTTTTAGTGTATAGAAATGCCACTGAGAGAACAGAGCAAAAATAAATAAAATAGGGGATAGAAAAACAATGGGAAAAATCACAAAACTAAGAGTCTTTTGAAAATATAAGCAACCTTGAAAAACCTTTAGGCTAACAAGGAAAAAAAGAGACAATATTCAAATAAATAAAATCAGAAATGGAAGTGAAGACCTTATAACAATAACTCAGAAATAAAAAGGATCATAAAAGACTATTATGAACAACTCTATGCCAACAAACTGGATAACTAAGAAGAAATGCATAGATTCTTACAAGCATACAACTTACCAAAGATGAATCAGAGAGAACTAGAAATCCTTAGTAGACAGGGATGCAAATACAGCTCAACATACACAAAGAAATCAATGTAATACATTAGCAAAATGAAAGCTAAGGGATGCCAAGGTGGCTCACTTGGTTAAGCATCTTACTCTTGGTTTCAGCTCCGATCATGATCTCACAGTTTGTGGGTTTGAGCCCCACGTCAGGCTCTGCACTGTCAGCAAGGAGCTTGCCTGGGATTCACTCTCAGCCTCTCTCTCTGCCTCTCTTCCACTGACACTCTTTCTCGATTTCTAAAAATAAATAAACTTTAAAAATATATTTGAGATCTTAAAACTTTTTTTAAAAAAAGAAAGATTAAAAGCTACACGATCATCTCAGTAAGAGCAGAAGAAGCATTTGAGAAAGTTCAGCATTTGTTCCTGATAAAAATTCTCAACAAAAGTAAGTATACCAGGAACTTACTTCAACATAATTAAGGCCATTCATTAAAAGCACACAGCTCATATTATAATTAATAGAGAAAAACAAAAAACTCTAAGAAAAACAAACATGCTCATTCTCACCACTTCTATTCAACACATCCTTGCAGTTCTCTGTTTACAGATGACATAATCATAGATGTAGAAAACTCTAAATACTCAACAACAATAAGAAAAATTGTTAGAATCAAGAAATTCAGTAAGGTAATTACATTTTAAATATTGATAACCTTACTCCTGTAATCACTTTAAAAGTGTTACCATAAATTGTAAAGTCTTAATGTGTGCCACAAACAAACTTCTGGGAACCATTATTATTTGAGATTGTGCTTATAGACTTACTTCTGGGAAAATCTAGCACAATTCCTTTTGGGAGCCATTCTGAGCCCACTAGTCGAGAAAACTCCTGGTGAGGTTAAAGCAAGTTTGCACAGGCTCTTGCCAATCAGATGACAACCGATATCCACACCCACTCAGTTATTTCTGCTTGAGCTCCGACCCCCAAGTTACCTTGTTGATCAATATCACGAGTGCCTTGTCTCCTTATTCTGGCCCTGGTATGATGATTGCATCTCGTGAAGGAATTTATTGTGGGAACTTCTTTTCATTATGGGAACAGACATCGTGTCTCCAGCAGGTCCTGTTTCCGTCCATACTTTCCCTTGAACTATGAACAGGCTAATAATGACTTTACTCATGAAAGACTGACCTTTATGTGTACAATTCTTTTTCTACGNAGTTACCACATACACCTTTGCTAACTGGTGATGTATAGCAGCCCCTTCCCTAAGCCCTACGTTCCACAAACTCCTTCCCTTACCCTGGCAGCTGTGATGAGGATGGATAAGAGTATCTACAAACCTATGACTTAATTTCAGTGTTATTAAAATGTGAACACCCTGTTATTTTCTTAGTTACTCAACCACACTATAATTGGGGCAGTTCTGCAAGAAGACTTCTGTAAAACCTGCTTCTGTACATTTCCCAAAAACATATCACAGAGAGCTATCCATTGTAAAAATTCCATTTTCTGATGCCATGTTAACATTTGACCTATAAATAAAGACAACAAAACCAACAGGGCAGAGATGCCTGCCTGGTGACCAGAAAGATTCTTGTGGCTCTCTCCCTCCTTCCCTCACCAACACCATCCATCCTTCAGGGACCCCTGGACCCGGCTGGAGCTGGACTCTGGCAAATTCCACATGTGCTTTGATTACGAAACATGAATGAGCATGAAACCACGCAGAGATGTTATAGAATGGAATGTCAGAAGATGAACAGATCAGCATGAATAAAGCGTAGATGGGGAAAACTCAAGTTTGTGTCAAAGACAGATTATACAGCAGTCGGTGCAGATGGTGTAAAATCTTTGATATGATACTTGGGAATTTAGACTTTGGAAGTTAATATTGATAGTAATGGAAATTCTCACGTATTTAGAACAGATAAGTTAGTTGCATATGTATGACCAGTTTTTCCAATGTCATTTATGGAACATACTATCTTTGCTCCATTGTATTCTTTTTGCTCTTTTATCAATGATCAGTTGACTATAATTATGTGGGTCTACTTCTGGGCTCTCTATTCAGATATTGATCTATGTGTCTATTCCCCTCACAGATACATCACTGTCTTGACTGCTGTAACTTTCTGGTCAGTCTTGATGTCAGGTGGTATTAGTCTTCTAACTTTATTCTTGCTTGTCCTTCAATATTGTGCTGCTATTCTGGGTCTTCTGTTTCTCCACATAAACCTTAGAATCAATCTGTTGATATCCATAAAATAACTTGCTGGGAAATTTTGATTAGCATCATGCTGAATCTATAGATGAATTTGGAACGAAATGACATCTTGAATATTAAGTCTTCTTATCTATGAGCATGGAATATCTCTCCATTTATTTGATTCTTATTTGATTTTGTTCAGTGGAGTTTGTAGTTTTCTTCATACAGATTATACATAATTTGTTAGATTTACACATAAATATTTCACTTTGTGGGTTGCTAATATAAATGGAATTGCATTTTTAATTTTTTGACTTCAAGTTCCACTTGTTTATTGCTGGTACATAAGAAAGTAATTGACTTTGTATATTAACTTTGTATCATACAATCATGCATACAATCCCATCATATAATCACTTATTGTTTCTGGAATTTTTTATCAAATGTTTTGGATTTTCTACATAGATAATTATAACATCTATGATCAATGCCAGTTTTATTTCTTCCCTCCCAATATGTATACATTTTACTCCCTTTTCTTTTCATATTGCATTAACTCAGATCTTCCACCACAGTGTTGAAAAGGAGTGGTAAGAGGGGCATCCCTATCTAGTTCTTGACTTAGTGGGAAAGCTTTAAATTTCTCACTATTAAATATGATACTGGCTGTAGGGTTTTTGGTAGGTATTCTTTATCAAGTTGAGGAAGTCCCCCTCTAACCTGGTTAGGCTTTGAGGCTAAGAAAATAGTAAATTTAGTATTTTGGGGGGATTTACAATACAGTTGGCTAAAAAAGACACAAGGATTCTGGTTTGGGATATACTGATTCTAAAAATATCTGCAATATATAATGAAGTTGTCCAGCATGGTGTTGGATTTATTGATTTGGAGTTCAATAGGCAATTCAAGGCTAAGTAATATCAATCTGAGAGGCTTGCTAACAATTAAAAACAAAAACCAAAAAACTGTATTTCTCAGTCTTGCCTAGAGAGAAGCTTCACAAAAAGGGCTTGCCTCATTTTAAGGTTAAAATTCACAGAATTTTTAAAGCCTACCTGCTCTAGACCCGTCTAAACAGATGTCAATAGATTATGTCTTCATATCTATGCAGGAGTCTAAATATAAACAAAATATTTCCTCCAAATAATCTTTCATGTGAAATAAAAAAAACCACCATAATTTACAATTGATGGAAATGCTGACTTTCTTACAATAATAATTGTAATTTACAATTGTAATAATTGTAATTTACAACTTTCTATTTTTTATTTTTTTTCAGGGATAGGGTGTGGGAATGATGAATCATGAAAACTAGTAATTTACCTTGGACAGGTACGTTTCCTTCCAACCACTGTCATGGAAATGATGTATTTGTTTCAAAACTAGTGTCCTAACTGTCAAAGAAAAAAAAAAAAGCACGTGACATAAGATCATAAAGTAAAAAAGAAAATAAGAGACACATTTAGAAACAAATCAGCGGCTAATTAGAAACTTTGGCTACTAAATCATAAAGACACAGAAACAAGAAGACATTCAACAAAAAAATTGAATTTTTTTTGTGATTTATAATAACTTATGCGTAACCTGTTTTTCTGAGCAAAGACAATTTATCTTCTTCTTGTCCATGATAAACATCTTCTTAAGAATGGTGATTGGGATTTAGGATTGAAGAGTTAAGGGGGAAGCACAACATATTAAAGAATAGGTCTCCATCTGCTTCTGCAAATGAGGAAGGAGGACAACGGGCATGTGCCCAAGAGCGACTGACCGGGATGACTGACAGAGGATTATGAAACAAGGAAATCTAAACAGACAATAGAGGTTTTGGAGGATATGATATCAGATTTATGTTTTTAAAGACTATAATTCAAACTAGAGAACAAAGTTGCTATTTCTCAAAATCTCAGCTAAGACCTGAATTACAGTAAAATGAACCCTTTTCAGGTAAAGAGTAGTTTGATAGCGCTTCTGCTCCAGCCCATCCAGTAGTCTGACATCAAAGGCTTGACGGTAATTCACGGCGGTTTGGGCTACGACTCTGGAAACGTTACAAATGTACATCTTCCTGTACATGTTGATTTCTTTCTTATTTTTTTTATTCTCACTTACTTTGGGTAAATAAAAACCAAGAGCATTCTTTCTCACATCAGGGTCATCGAACTCACTGTCCCATCATTTTTAAAGTGTCTTTAAGGCCAACGAACATAAAAACAACTTTCTGAATTAAAAGAAGAATAGGACTTCCTAAAATAGAGAAGAACCTAAAATTACTAGCCAGGAGCAGTTGTTGCTTATAAACGTTACCAAAGGAATGAATGTGGAAATTACTAAGGGACATGAGAAGGCAAACATGGGAGAAGGAAGATACGGTGGAGTATCAGTGGCCAGGGAGGTATTCCACAGGGAAATGATAGAAAGGGACGCAATAGAATAGGCAAGTGAGAAGAGAGGCAGATTAATAAGATAATTATAGGGAAACATGGAAAAGCCGTTTTCCTACAGCTGATCCATCTTTTCCAATTCCCTAATACATTCGGTTTTGAAGATCAATTGCTTGAGATTATGATCCAGCTGAATGTGGGTATTAACTAATTCATGTATTCACTGAAGTTTCTGAAAACCTATTAGTGAAAACCTACCAGAATATATATATACACACACACACACACATCATACACAGGCACACAGGCGCGTGCGCGCACACACACACACACATGCACACACACACACACATTCTTTCTCTCTCTCTCTCTATTCTTGTCCTCAGAGATCTTACTCCACTGAAGGAAAAACTTAAAAATGGGTGGTTTGGGTTGATGAATACTTAGCACAACCGTAAATGATGAGGGTAAATGACCAGTAACCAGGGAGCAGGGCAAGGATTCCAGTTTCGAGTAGTGTAAGTAAAGAGCAGAGCAGACCCTAAGGGACATGTGTGGAGGTTACAAGGAACAGAAAGTGCATCAACCAAACAGACGTGGCATAATGTGTAGGGATAATGCCTAATTTGAATCTATGGAAGAGAGAAAAGAAAGAAAGATGAAAATCATTAAAAGATGGACTGAATTATATTTGGGAGGGTAATGGACACTGTGAGAAAATTAAGTGGATAGAGAATTAGGAGGGAAACATTGATAGGAATATGTCATTTTTTATAGTTTATTTAGATTTCTTTAGTCTAGCTGGATTTCATTTAACTAAGTGTTTTTTAATCATTCAACTGAAATGAGATAAAATAATAGTAGAAATTACCAAAAAAGGGTACGTGATATGTCCTAGTGTTGTTATAAATATCTTGCATCTATTAACTTATTATAATCATTACTCCTCTGTGAGATAATTATACTTTTACTGTTTCCATTTTAAGAATGTGTCATCGCAGGACATGAGTCCTTATTTGTACTGTCTGTATTGAATGGTGGCAGTCTGTCGTTGGTATATGTTATTGAATACAGAAATATTAAGGGAGACAGTAAAATCCCCTAGATTCTAGATTACAACTAATATGCCTTTGGTAATCAGAGTCAATTATGGAAGCTAATACATGAATCCATTTTTTTCTCAGTTACATAATAATGCAAGTGGCCAGGGGAAATTATCAGCTTTCATATCAGTTACTTGCAACTCCTCAAACTCAAGGCTATAAAAAGAGATATTAAAATCGTAGAAGACAGTTAAAATATATACTAGTGAAAGAAACATACAGACTCTTGCCTCTTGTCCTTGTATTCCAACCAAAAGGACAATGGCAACATACATCGGTCTACTCTGCAACCTGTACGATTGTATCCCAACTTCACTGATGGCTTTATCTCAGGTACTGATGGAGCATTCCAGTTTCTCAGCAAGCCAGCTGCTTCTGCATGATGGAATATGAGATGCTACCAGGAGATCCGATGGGCATAAGTACGTTGTCAAAGATGGTTTGTTATAAAGTCGTTTCCTTAGTAAAGAGCAGTGTTGAGTGGAAGAACATATATGTGAATAAGACATTCCTTTAGTGGTGAAGATGGAAAAAGATCTGAGGGCAGGAAAGGCAAATCCATATCTTCAATACGTGTCTACTCCTATTCTGGGGTAGAAGGGGAACCAGCAAAACCAACCTGTGCCCAGGTGGCTGGTTAGTCCACTCACAACTCACTCACTCATGGTGCATTAGCAGGGCTTCAGCTTCAGCCTCTGCTCTTGGCAACTTGGGCACTCCTTTGTAGCCAAGTTGTGGTGTCCATGCGTAACATCCCCCATCTCTGTGGTCACTTCATATACAGGCCCATATAGCAGGTATTGGAGCACCTGGGAAAAGAGGGCGACTGGCATTCGCAGAGTGTGTCAATATTTCCACCTACTTATTCATCTGTGCAGTTGAGCTGAGCTTTCCCATCAGCAAGATCATGTCCCCCACATCTATTCTGAGAGGGTGCATAGATGTAGCTTTGCATCCTGCCACCCTACTGTTAATGTTCTAATCTTGTTCTAAACAAGCTCCATCTTTCCTAACATGCAGAGAAGACAACCTGACATCCTGCTGAAAGTTCTGCCCACAGAAAGACTTTGTTCACCACAGTTTCCTGGGCCACCCCTGAGTGTGATGTGCAGTAGATAGTATTTTCCAAACATGGGCATATACACTCATATAGACTTAATCCTCATTATTCTAGGATTCCATCTTTGTTGATTAATTGGCTTAAAAAAAGTATTTGTTGCTCCAAAATTAATAGTCCCAATGCTGTTGTGAGCATTCGTGGATGTATACAGAGTCACAAAGCATTTGAATTACCCAGCATACACCTTCCCAGATGAAGTTAGACAATGCATGCAGTACCTTTTTCTTTCGGCTCTCATACTGTAAACAAATTTCTTTTTCTGTGGTCTGTGTAGTGCCATGGTTTTTCATGGTGTGTGCGTGTTTGTGTGTGTGCTTTTCTTGGTAATTTTGCTCTTTTAAATGTGCCTAAATGTAGTGCTTAATTGCTGTCTAGTGTTTTTCTGTTACATACCTTACCGGGGAAAACACTTTTTAAATAAGCTTCATTCAGGCATGAGCGATAGTGCTGCTGGTCATGAATTCAATTTTAGTGAGTCAACAGTATTTATTAAATAAGTCATCTTTAAATACAAGTCTGCATAACGCGAGGTTATGTACAATCATTTTTTAATGTATTAATCATTTGATGAGACTATATGACCAGAGGCTTGGAAGAAACTAACTCTATTTTTCCTAAGAGCAATGGTTCAGTATTTACTGATTCAGTGTCCAAGGCAACTTTATAGGACACAACTATTGCAAATAATGGGAACTGACTGTGTGTGTGTGTGTGTGTGTGTGTGTGGTATATGTATTTCTTCATGTTCTTCAATTTTCTTACAATGGAACTGATGCTATTTTCATCAAGAGGTGAGAGATCTGTTTCCTTCTTTTAAAGACGGGTGGGGGCTTGTGACTTGTCTGGCCAAGAACCAATGGTGAAAATGATGCTCTGTAACATCTGGGTACACATCATCCAAAGAAGACAATTTCTATCTGCCTTTAACAGACATGCCCTTTGGAGACCTGAGATAGCCTATGAGAAGCCTATGCAGGCAGGGGAAACCAGTAGTGTTGTGCCCGATTCGCGAGTTCCCAGAGACCTCCAAGGAGCTGACACAGATGCAAGTACAAAAGGGTCTTTATTACAAGCTCAAGCAGGGGCTCATCCACCTACCGGTGTCGTGGCAGCAAGATGAAGCCAAGAACAATAACGAATAGGGTTTTTAAGGAGTAAGGGATGGGGGTGTTACAGTACGTTTAGCATCATCACATCAGCACCAATTACAATTGTACAGCACCCATGGTAACAGCTTTGACCATTCAGTATCTGTGAGGCATTCATTACTCTTGGTGGGACCCAATCATGACTTTTGAGAACCCTTTGAAAATGACCAGTTATGAGTTTAGTTTAAGGGGCCCACATGGGGTTCAGGCAAGTGGTGAGAAATTGGCTAGTTTGTATAAAATAACTGTTTGCAGTTCCCAGCCTTGACTCAGACCATAGGAATGTTTATTGATTAGCTGATCTGAGGACAGTCTGAGGATGGCTTTAGCCTTGAACAATCTGAGGCTTTTCCTGGAACTGGGGCTACGTGCAGCCCAAAGTTGCTCTTAATGGAGACCTTACTTTTAGGCTCTTCAGGAGAAAGGACCACAAAAAGTGATAAATGCTTGGGGGATGTCATCTGCTTTAGTCCCTCAATTTTGAAGCAATAGCCAGTCCCAACCACTAGATGTGTAGCTGGCCAAGTCTCGCTGGGACCCCAGCCCCAGTCAGACTCTGACTGAAACAGTGGGGAGACTCTAACAGGGCGCTGCCCAGCTGAGTTCTGCCAACTGCCAGAGTCTTGAAAGATAATAACAGCAGAAGTGGTTGTTTTAAACCACTATGTTTTGAGGTAATTTGTTCATAGACATCATCATCATCAGAGCAGACTGGATGCAGGAGCTGCTCCTTTGTAGCTGGTATCACATTAATACAAAGGCTCACCTTTGTGGATCCTGGGTGGCTCAGTCAGTTAAGCATCCAACTTCAGCTCAGGTCATTATCTCACAGTTCATGGGTTCGAAGCCCATGTTGGGCTCTGTGCTGACAGCTCGAAGCTTGGAGCCTGCTTTGGATTCTCTGTCTCCTTCTCTCTCTGCCCTTCCCCTGCTCTCACTCTGTCTCTCAAATATAATCATTACATTTTTTTAAAGGCCCACATTGAACTCTTTAAAGGCTGAGGGAGAGCAGTGCAACAGCAAGATCAAGTAGAGAAACTTGAACCCTCTACTAGTGTCATTTACTCATGATTTCCAGATTTGCACAGGCCTGATCTCAACCAAATTCTTCCCATTTATGGATGAATGATATTGTATATACCCAATTTAATAATTTTTAAAATCAGATAGTACCAAGCTCACGCTGGGAAGCTCAGCAAACATAGTCTCTTGGTACTTTACAGTCAAGCAGTCTACCTCCACCAGAGCCTGGTAGCACAAAGAAAGGCAAATGCTCAGAAACATAGTTTTCAACTCCAAAGCCATAATTTAGGCTGTGATCGCTACTTTCGCCTTACTAGACAGAGGCATTATAGAGCATCCCTACCTGACATGTCACCTAAAGTACCATTGAAGCTATTGGGTCATAAGACCCATGTGTCAGGGCATCTTTCACTAAATAATGAACATGGATAATAACCCTCAAGTCTTTCAAACTTGTGGGTATTTCTTTGGGAAAGGAAAAAAAATTAAAATTGGTTCTTCAAAAACTTAAAAGTAAAATTACCATGTGATCCAGGAATTCCACTTAAGCATACACACACACACACACACACACACACACACACCCCTAAAAGCAGGATCTTGAAGAGATATTTGTGCACTTATATTCATACCACTATACATAATAGCCAAAGTTCGAGGCAATCCAAGTGCCCATCAATGGATGAGGGGATAAAAAACAACATGTGATGTGTACATGCAATGGAATATTATTTGGTCTTAGTAAGGAAGGACATTCTGACACACACGACAACATGGATGGCTTGAGGACATTATGCTAAGTGATATAAACCAGTCACCAAAGGACAATACTGTATGATTCCACTTCTAGAAGGGCCTAGAGAAGTCAAATTAATAGAGACTGAATGTAGAGGGGTGGATGCCAAGGTCTTGGAGGAGAGTGGAACGGGAAGTTGATTAATGGGTGCAGTTTCAGTTTTGCAAGTTGAAAAGAGTTCTGGAGACTGATTGTACAACAATATGAATGTACTTAATACTACTGAACTCTACAGCTAAAAACGGCTAAGGTAGTAATTGTATGCTATGTGTATTTTCCAACAATTAGAAAAACAAACAATGGTCATCAAAGGATTGGGGTAGGGAAAGAAAGATGAATAGGTGAAGAACAGGAGATCTTTTAGGGCAGTGAAACTCTTCTGTATGACACTGTAAAGGTAAGTACATGACATTATGCATTTATCAAAACCCATAACACATTACAATCCAAAGTCAACCCTAATGTGAACTATGGACCTTAGTTAAATATGTTATTAATATTAGTTAATTAATTATAGCAATGGTACCATGTTAGTACAAGATGTTAATAATAGGTGTAACTATGTATGTGCTGGTAGCAAGTATATGGGGACTTTCTGTATTTTATGCTCAATTTTTCTAAAACTTAAACCTGCTCTAAATAAGTAAAATCTGTTAACTTAAACAATTTGTCAGATTTATTAATTATTCTATAAATGGACCAAAGCAGCATATGTACATGGCATAAATTGTCTCCAAGATCCAGATTCTCAACATGGGTTATAACTTTTTTCCCCATGTTGGATGGTATAGGGTACAATAACATACCATTTCATTTGCTTTAGACACTATCTATATCCAAACCTGGCCCAGAGTATGAGGACCCTAGAAACTTCATTAATGTACAAATGCCACTGAAATTTATCTGGAAAAATGTCTCATATTAAAGCATCTAGGTTTTTCCTATATCCCCTTATCTAATGCAAAATGTCATCTCTATTATGTAACAGTATAGATGTGCTGGGGGAAACAATATGATTAAGTTATTGAATATTATGTTCAGAAAAAGCACATTAAAGTGAACATAATCTTGAAATAACACAGTGAAGGAGTATTGCTGCCCTTGCCAGGTGAAATTGGACTACTCCCAACTGAGTATATTAATTGGGAATGAGAGATAAGTTATTTGATCAGTCAATTAGTAGCTTCATATCTGTTGCCAGAATCTGTTGGATTTGTTTGAGTGAAGAGACCAACCTCAGAAAACATCCTGCAATTAGTGTTAATATCTGATAAAGTTCACTATAATCTACAGTCATTTTTCAAAATCAGTTTTGGCATTTAACTCAACATATTAAGGAACCAAGATGAATATTCTGCCAGGTGCTGAGCAGTTCTAGTCCAAATGTACAGCGAAGAACTAGGGAAATAATCACAGAATGGGTTCTTGGGCTCTCTACATCCATTGCGTGACTTACTTAACACCAAGTTTCCATTTATTGCCTGATCTCCATACGCTCTCATTCTTACTGACAGATTCCCTGGATTTTGATGGGTTAACTCAGATCTCCAGAAGGTCCAGGTATATCCCTTTCTGCAGTGTACAGTAATCTTGTGAAATGGTTCTAGGTGCCCTGGGGAAAATCTTAAGAGGGTCACAGTGCACAGTTAAGGCAGGAGTATGTACAGTTGCTATCATCTTCAAATTCATCTAGCCTCCTCTTTATTCAAGGGCCTCTGGCTCTGACTTGGTTAACTGTGGGAATGAAACTTCAGGACATACATTCTCAGGTTGGGTTTCTTCTCATCATATGTGTGGTTTATATACATCAAGTAAACCTTCAGTGAGCTGCACATCCATACTCTTACTTTAGATAGATGATCATTTAGTTTTGATCACAGATGCCTATGGGTCAAAACACTCTATCTTGAAATATTTTACAGTAATGTGCCAAATTTATCATTGATAGTTAAATGTTGCCAGCATCTGCAACCTGCTACTATGAGGTCCTATTACTCTCAATAAAATTAAAGAGCCTAATTCCTTTGTAGAACTTGACCCCACCACCATTTTCAGTTCATATAGGAGCATCACCACAGAGCCTTCATGATGCTAGTGCGTTCCTCCACAATAAATTTTTAATGGCTTGATAAAGAGAATTTCCCCTTGGCCCTCCAAGAGTTATTTTTAGGATGTGACAAGTTTATCCAAACTAGACCCCATCCAGTTGTACACTGGTAGTCACCCCAGATGGTTCCTTCCTCAACAGCATGGCAGGAAATTTCTGGTATGTCAACCTTTTAGATTATAGACCACTGCTTATCTAGGCTTCTATTAATTCTCCAAATAGTTGATTAAAAATGTTATCTGTCCTTCAAGCTAACACACTGGATTTTAAATCTTGATTGAACATGCCTATATTAGTAAAGATTTTTTCTCATATAATCTTATATTGTATCCTTTTTGACCTTCTACAATTAGGATCTATCCCTATACATGCTTCCCAATTTCTTCATGATAAAAACTCACAAGATTTTATGATTTATTATTTTATTTCTCCCCCACTTATTATAAAACTTTCAGTTGTTTCCTTGAACATACCAGAATTTTACTTTCATTATGGGCCTAAAAAAATAAAATGTGTTGAGGAAGAATTTTAAAGAAAGTAGACATTCCTTTATGAAGCACCTGTTCCAGGTGAAGTTTTTGTATTTTTTTTTTTAGTAAAAAGGATGTCTGGTCTACATAGAGAATTCTCCACAAAATTCTGCACTTGCTAAAATCCTTCCAGTAATAAAACTATGCTAAAATTGCATCAGATAATGAGTAACTTTATGGACGGCATAGAAAGTCTCTGTTATTCCAAAACTTCTTTGGGTAGGGAGTTGGAAGATTTAAGTTTATCGTCATTTTTGTAAGCTTTCTAGAAAAGTCAAAAGTAGCCAACCTATCTCACAAACTTTATAATCATAGTTGTTTCTATAACCATCAAATTCAGTGGCCATTTGTTCATCCAAAGCTTTGACCTCCAACAAATTCCACCCTTTCCCATCTCTGGAGATAATCTGGGTAATGACAAAACCACTTATATCATAGGTTTTCAGAATCCCACTTCACCTGTAAGATCATTTATACTTTCAACAAATATCTAGATACAGTGTTGAGCGTTCTTACTTTGGTTTTATAAATTCTATCAGACAAAATTCTAAACAGGTTATACCCCATACAGTTCAAAGAAATTACATTAACAAAGAGACTCACAGAGACGTGAGCAGAGTTAAAGGACCAGTAAGGGATTTTGAAACACCCAGACCAGCAACAACACTAAGTCAGTGCTACCATAGGGTTAAAGTTTCAAAAGAGTGATTAGCAGTGTCAGAACTCAGGGATGGCTGCATATTAGAGAAAAGAGCACGCAAAAGGAACTATATAGTTTTAGAGGACCAAGCAAGTGCCAGACTAATGGCTTCAAGGCTGACAAATATCCTTATAATTTTACCCATATTTACCCCTACTTATCTCCACCTAGTGGAGATAACTAACTGAACTGAATACAGTGAAAACCTTCAGCAATCCAGTGTGGTGATATAGACCATTGACATCAACCATTCAACCAGATAACAAAGAAGTGCAGAGAATGGATATGTTGGTGGAATGGAAAAAATGTAATCAAGACAATAATGCATCAGTCAAGGCCAGATATTGTCATGGCTTAGACCAGAGGTGATAGTGGTGAAGTTGGTGAGAATTCATGAGATTCTGGACATATTTATGAAAGAGTCATAACAAGACCTGGAGGTGGGTTAAGTGTGCACATAAGAAAAAGGAAATAAGAAATGGATATTAAAAAATCCATGGAAAAAGCAGGACTGGAAGAACATTTAATTTGGGCTTGATAACTTTGAGATGCCATTGGCCATCAAAGTGGAGAGGCCAAGTAAGCAGCTGGATATATAAATCCAGAATTCAGAACAGAGTCTAGCCTGGAGATATAATTCAGAATTAGTATAATTAAAAATTATAATTGCCAAATAACTTGTAATGTGCTTATCTATTAATAGGAATTCAATAAATGTGAAGTTCTATTTCAGTAGGTCTTCAAAGAAAGGCTAAGATAGTTTATGCCCATATAGACTTTTCTATCAGTAGCCTGAGACATAAAGCAAAGTGAAGAAGATTTTAAAGGAAATAAAACCCACAAGTGTAAAATATACGGTCAACAGAACAAACATTGCAGTAGATATAATTCTGAAAATAAGGTAAACCACAGGGGGCTCTATTTCTTCTGGATGAAGTTGGGTTTATATACCACCCAGAGAATTCTCTGTAGCCTTTGACAATACCTCACTGAGCACATAATTGCCAGAAAGGTGGGAAGGAATTAAGCACTGTGAGTAATATCCTTTGTAATGTCTCACAGAGAAAGGTTAAGGAAATTTCATTTGCTATGAGAAGATGGAAATAAATTAGTTAAGTCACCATGGAAAATCAGGCAGGCAGGACCAGATAGTGATAAGATCCAGAGGAAGAAATATGAGATTTTTAAAAATAGACATTTTAATTCATAGAGTAATAAATGTGAGACCAGTCTTACAGAGAACCAATGCAAAAGCATCAAGATTTTTCAGCTTATGTTAGAAAGGACTAAATGTCTTTATAAGACAATTCAGTTGTTCTGAGTTATTTTTATAATTTATTTACATATTTTGATGATCAGGAAACAAATAAATCAAAGCAAGCCTTGAAGAAATCTCTTTAACATTCTCAGGAGCCTGAGAGTAAGGAGAAAATAAAAAGTTTGAAGTTTGAAGTGAAATTGCCAGGAACCTTTTCAAGAATTTGACTCCTACTGGTCATAATGGTTGCTGAAACATTTATTCAAAACCCATTCACCTTTTAATTCTCCTTTTATGGAAGTATGGGTTCTTATTAACTGTTAATGCATTATTATATTATTTGGATACAAGCATGATATGTTGGTAACAGGTAGAAAGATCACTTTTTGTTCTGGGAAGAGAATATGAATGGCAGTGAAGAGTGAATTTTATGTAATATGAACTAGAGGATGGGGATGGTGATAAATGAAATTTAAGTCACAAACACTTGGGAATTAAAGTTGCAAGCCCTCGCCTGTGTCAGATATACACCCAAAACTGAAGACAAAGAATGAGTGAGGTCAAAGTTGATTGCTCATCTCCTGACATGGAGATATGGACTGGGGAAGGTGATGGGGAAGGCATTGGTAGGTCATAACCCCCAGATGCCTATGAGGCTCTGTACTTGACTCCATGATGTCTAATTTCCCAATTCTATGTATCCAAGTCAGACCTTGTATCAGCTAGGGCAAATGACAGTGTAAGTCAAAGCTCACACCTACAACTGGCTTAAACAATAGAAGTTAGTTACTGGATTGATTGGTTTATTTGCTATAAAGACCAGATTTGGAGTCAGTGTTGGGTGAAGATGGATTTATCAGGTCAAAACATACATATAAGGATATGATTCTTTCTTCTTGTCCCGTTGCCTCCCATGGAGTCATCCTTACCCTAAGGCTGACTCACCCCTGTGCTCGCCACATAGCTGGCAATAATGGACTAAGACCTGCTGCTGGGGCTAGGGATGCAGGCAGGCCCATTCCAGCTGAGCAGCCATTCCTCACTAGGGGAGATTCCTAAGGAGTATCCTTGACAGCAGCAAAAGCATGGAGAGTGTGACCCTGGGAAGCAGTCACAGACACACAGTCACTCTCAAGCTCCCAAGCTATTGTTTGAACTCAAAGGCCAGAATTTAAAGTCACGATTACTGGGGAACGTTTAGAACTGAGGCCACCTACTTTCAGTGTGCACCTAACCCCATCCTAACGTTGTACAAATGCTTGTAAACTTATAGAGATAAACTCAAAAGAGTGATGAGATTATTCATTTGACTCCTTTCATTCCCAAATATAAACTAGGATCTAAGCTTTATTTTCCTTTTTTTTACCCTCAGTTGCTTATGCAGAGGCATAGGAATAGGCATACAGTATGTACCGTAGAGCAGGCGCTGTCTTGAGCCTTGGTACACACTAACTTTTCCATCATCTTTACATAATTATGACACAGGTTCTATTGAACTCCATTCTGCCGGTGAAGAAAGGGGCAGCACCTACAGGTAAATTCTAGCAGCTCTGAGGTAGAAAGCTTGGCAACTGGCTACAGATTCTGTAGTCCTAACAGCCTTTGAATACTCCTTGAAGGAATGCGTGCATTAATTAATTAGAGAATCACTACATTAATAAATAATGAATGGAATGAAAATGTTTCTGTCTGCATACCCTAAACATGTCTGTGATCCCTTTCAAAACGTGTCCTGAAAACATGCTACTAGATATTAGGATTGCTGACTTCCAGCTCTAAGAGTACCCTTAACTTTCCATCCAATGTTGAGCCATTATGTACTATTCAGAGACATTGTCTGCTCAACTATTATATAGGGATTAAAATTCTGCCCTTTCTACTTCACAGGACATTTTTGTGAATATAAGAAGATAATACACATTGGAGGCATATTGGAAGCTATCAGGCATCACACAAATATAAAGTATAACTCTAAGCGATGCAAAACTTTGCAGGTAGTAAAATTCTTTCTCTATGATTATCAAGATGTTGATAAATAAATAATAGATATATTATTTAACTATCTATACCCTATGAAGGGTATAGTCTATTTTTATTAACTCAGAGATAGAGACTTGCTTTAATCATGAAAGTTTAGAATTTTAGAGTAAAAGAACCATTAAAGATCATTTAGTTTGACTCCTCATGTTTCATATTGAGTCTGACTTAAGATCATCTTACCGCTGGGATACAGAATCATCAACATAAAGTGGTCCTTATTTGTCCTAAGACAGCACAGAGCTCAATCTCATGAACTGTGAGATCATGACCTGAGCCGTAATCAAGCGTTGGGTGCTTAACCCACTGAGCCACCTAGGCTCCCCTGTCCTGCCTATTCTAATAATGAATGAATAATGCCAGGATGTGCCTCAAACCCTCAGGAACAGTAATGTCATTGCATCAGAAGGTTAGAGTGTCGGGTTGCCATCAGAGGCTCTTTAAGTTACTCCAAACAAATAATTATTTGTACTTAATACATGTGTTTATTTAATAATAAATTGTAATTTGTTTGGAGACCAGACAGCAGCATATCTTTCTTTTTCTAGTAAGCCACTACTTCAGGGAAGTAACTGGCCCTGGCAAGGGCTAAGCTCCTAGATATGTTTCCATAACTTACCAGCTGAGTGGACCTGGCCAGCTCTCTTAGGCTGTCTGACATTGTTAGCTCAGGTAGAATATGGCAGCATTTTTAGGTAACTGCTGTATTAATCAATAAGAGAATAAGGGAATGGATGCCATATAGGTTAGCCACACCAAAATAATCCTCAGCACAAAGCACATATTACCGTTCTCACATCCCTGCAGGTCAATTATGGCAACTCTACATCAGGCTGCAGGACTGGGAGCCAGTTGAGTTTTCTCTGTTCTGTGGTTACTCAGTCTTCTGGATTGACACACATATGCAAGGCATGTCCTTCTCATGCTACAACAAACACTCAGAAGAGTAAGCCTAAGGTGTGAGCAACTTTTAAGTACCTACCAATGTCACCTTGCTAAAGCAGACCATATACATGAGCAATCAAAAGATGAGGAAGCACATTCCACATGCCATGAATCCACTGTAAGTGCCATGCCCAACGTAAATTAGGAGGTAGTTATTCTGTGCTGAATTGTCTTCCCCATATGTTGAAACCCTAACCCCCAATGTGACTATATTTGGGGATAGGATTTTTAAGAAAGCAGTTAAGGCTAAATAAAGTAATAAAAGTGGTTTCAATCCAAAAGGATTGATGTCCTTACAAGAAGTAGAAGAAGGCCACATGAAGACACAGGAATAGCAGATGGGTATCTGCAAGCCAGGGAGAGTGACCTCACCAGAAGCCAAGCTGACCAGCACTTTGATCTTGGACTTCTGACCTCCAGATCTGTGAGAAATTAGTTTCTGTTATTTTTAAGCCACCAGTCTGTGGTGATTTGTTATGTATGGCAGCCCCAGAAGACAAATACAGGGGTGATATTCTACTCTCAGGGAGATGGGAGAGGAGGGAGTAAACATTTGCTGAGCAGTAATCTATTTTACCGCTGATACGCAATTTATCTTCCACACCATTTTGAGTCTGCGGGAAGTAAAGTTCAGAGAACTTTGCCACTTACTTGAAAACTCAGTCAGCAGGTGACAGAATAGGGTCTTGAAATAAAGACTTCTTCATTCAAACCCTTTATTCTTTTTATAATATAACTTTTTCCCTCTCAGTGGAATCCGGGCTAGTAACATACATCCAACAGTAAGACAACCTATGTGTATGAAATGAATGACCATATCTCTCAGGGACCAGCTGGGACAAGAAAGCACAGAGTGATATAAGATGTCTGCTGGGTTGCAAGCATAACAGGTTGAATTAAGGGAGGCTAAAGTGTGTCCAGGGATAATCTGATAAAAGCTTAAATTAAGCTTCAATTCCATAATTTATAAACAGGATAAGAATAGTGTATACCTTGGAGGTTTCTGTGAAAGTAAGTGAGATAGTATATGTACAAGGAAATGTGTATAATAAGTATGTATTTCTAATACTAAAACAATGACACATATTCCTGGTATTGTGTTTCCATGCTCAGAAGGCAGAGCGAGTGGCACACCCTTAAGTCTGAGAAATATTTTTCTTGGGTGGCATTTGCATAAATTCTTCTCTTAATTTTTAAGACTTATTAATAAAAAAGGGAGTTAGTAAAACCTTACTTGCCTCAGAATGCTTGACTGTGTGTGTATGTGTGCATGTGCACACATGTGTGCATGTGGGGGTGTATGTATATTGGTGACTTTATCTCTGCTGTGATCAACTTGAAATGAAATTTATAGCTTACGTCTTAGGGGCTGGCTGATTTCCAGAGTTTTTGAGGTCTGTTCCTCTCAAGATCCACCCTCTTGAACTGTACTCTTTATATAGTTGAGCTGACCCCTTTGCCAGCCACCTTCACACACATACCAACACAAATACACACCAATATGCATGTACATACACAGACCCCCACCATGCAAAGCACCGGGCCACACCAGAGCACACAGATACATACACATTCTCTCTTCATCTTTCCTTATATAGCATGTATCACCTTTTGTACCTCGTTTTACCTATATGATTCCTTGAAAGCTTTTGTGGCCCTCATTATCAACTTGTTTATTGTATGCAATGGCTAATTTTATGGGTCCACTGCCAGGGCAAAGGGGTGTCCAGGTATTTGGTTCAACATGATATCTGCTGTGTATGTGAGGGTGCTTTGGATGAGATTAGCATTTGAGTTGGTGGACTGGCAAAAGAAGATGACGCCCTGGCATGAATGGACACCATCCAATCTGTTGAGGGCCTGAATAGAACAAAAAGGTGGAGGAAAGAGGGAGCCACTCTTTCTTTGGTTGCTGAGCTGGACCTCAATCCTCTGCTCTCAGAAGTCCTGATTGCCGGCCTTCAGAATAGGACTGAATCTAACCCATCAGGTCTCTGGCTTTTAGGCCTTTGGACTATACCACCCACTTGCCTGGGCCTCTAACTTGCAGAGAGAAGATGGCAGAACCTCTCAGCCTCCATATCATGCATGCCAGTACCTCAGAACAAATCTCTTTACACGTGTGCTATGGGTTCTGTTCCTCTGGAGAAGCCCAACTAATGCACTGTATTGATTCACTTTCACTCTTCATACACTTTAGATTTGAACTTTTTTTTTTTACCACCTAAGGGCAGGTACTTGAGGAATCCACGTGGTGACTTTTTGCTATCATTTCCTCTGTATCTAATAAACTGTACTATACCCCACCAGCAGAAGCACATAATGAGCACTAAAAACTTTTCACTAAGAAACACATCAAGTAATAAATGAGTCTAGTTTCAATGTTCATGTGGGATATTGTAACTTTATTAAGAATTTGTAATATGCTTATAACGTGTGGATCTCACATCTATATAATAAATTTTGAAATATTCTGATTGCAAAAGTAATAGGCATTTATTATATGGATTGAAAATAACGTTAATGAATGTAAAAATATTTAAAAATCATATAAAAATCACATTTAAAGTCAGTCTCTGTTAATATTTAATGACTTCCCTTCTAGTATATAATTTATAATTTTTCATTACACTGAGCTGAGATCACACTACATATTTTATGCCCTCCTATTTTCAATTAATATTATACTGTGAATATTTTCCTATCATTAAAAATTTTGTCAAAGATGTTTATGCCTGCATGCGTAAATCATAATAAAATGATTTAGGTGGGTTAATGTAATCATGCACTGATAGGATTAAAACGAATACATTAACAGACTTTTTCTTCCCATATGGATACTTCCTTTAAGCCAAAGCTCCTTATTACCAAAATGACTATGTGCTTAGTTAGTAAGCTGAAGTTAGAGATCTACAGAGCTTTAATATCTTTATCACAGAGATTAATGAGGAGGTATAGTTAATACCCTCACACAATACTAGACAGTTGATATATAGTGTATGATATAAATTCCATTCTGTAAAAGTTAAGCTGCTGTAATATTCACTTAACATATTAATGGGCTCTGTGGATGAGAATAAATTTAGCATGACACAAGTTTTCTGCCCTTGGGTATCAGCAATCTATTTGAAGGACCAGACATATACATGTGAGACAGTTATAGAATCATCCCAGAGAATGAGGCTAGGGATGCACGATGGAGATAGTCATTAAGCTGTGCATGTAGAAGTGGAAAGTCAACCTGGACAGGTGCAATCAAAGAAAGCTTCCTGGAAAAGCTGTCCTTAGTCACAGTGTTCTGAATAATGGTGGAGGAATGGTATTTACTCAGTAGCTGTTATAAACAGGTCCCCACCTCTGGTTGCCTTCACAGTATCCCTGGAAAGCCAGCAGTGACATTCCCATTTGATAAGTGGGACTTGAACACTGATTCCACATCTACGTTCTTTAAATGGCACTGCTAAAGGGACATCTAGAAAGGAAAGGGAGAACATCGAGGCAGGAAACAGAGTGTGTGAAAGTCCAGATAAAGATGGACTCTCGTAGTGAGGATGACCAGTACACAAGGTCAGTGTGTTGTATACCCTGTGGGGTTGAGAGCATGGCTGTGATGAGGTTAAATAGACACAGTGGAGTCGTATGGTGAGAGATGGTAAACAGCAGAAGTCAGCACCCATGAGGATCCTTTGGGATACTGATTTCCCTGCCATGGCTCCTTTAACTATCTGACTTCAATTTTGCATTTAGTTGATTGAAAAATTGCTTAGAAAAAACAATTCATTGGGAAATTATGAGAGCGAGAGATCACAAAATCTCATCTTTTCTATTAGAGTGAAAATATAATTTATTTTTTTAATGAGAGTGAACTGAAGGCCCCTTTTAAGCACATTAATGGTTGTTGTCAAAATGAATCATTTTCTTATTTGACAATGGTGATTAAATAATAAGACACCTGGCCCTTGCTCTCAGGGTGCTTAAAGTCTAGTGGGAAAGACAGTGTAACACATGCTGTGAGGACAGGGCCATGAAGACACAAAGTGGCAATTGGTCTCGTCAGGGGGCTCTCAGGAAGGCATCAGTAGGAAATGCTGGCTGATTTAAGATCTCTAGGAAACACTGGAGGGCGTGGGCAAATGGAGAAAACAAAGCACTCAGGCAGGGATGGCACATCAGAGTCCCTACCATTTGACTCATCAAAGCCCATTTGAGAAACAGAAAAAACAAAAACCATTAGGTCAAAATATGAAGAACAAGAGGGAACAGCAAGTCACATGTGATTGAAGAGGTCAGTAGGGCAGGGTTTTGCAAGGCTTGTGAGCCAAGGTAAAGATCTGGTATTTACTCTAAGAAAAATGAGCAACCATTGAGGAGTCTTGCATATATAACTGGATTTGAGTTCAAGGGGAAGGTTGGGATGAAGTGAAAGAGGGAAAACTCAGTACCAAATGACCAATGATGGGATAAAGGATAAATATAATAAGTCATAAGTAATGTTAAGGGTCCTGGCATAATGTAAAAAAAAAAATTCTTTTTCAATTTAGATTTTGGGGCATCTGGGTGCCTCAGTCGTTTAAGTATCTGGCTTTTGATTTCAGCTCAGGTCATGATCTCACAGTTGTGAGACTGAGCCCCATGTTGGGCTTTGCACTGGGTGTGGAGCCTGCTTAAGATTCTCTATTTCTTTCCCTCTGCCTCTATCCAATGCACACACTCTCTTTCTCCACCGCCCCCCCTCCCCCAAAATCTGGGTTTTGCACAAGGGTATAGGAGAAATGAGAAAGAATAGAGCTTCTTTGTCATAATCTACAGAAAGATAGAATATTTTAAATTAATGAATGCAGTGCAAGATGCAGATGAGACTGGAGAAATTGGCTAATATTGGAAGTTCTACAGATTTGGCCAATCTAATTCAAATCCAGGCCCTGCCTGTTACCTATCAGCAGGGAGATGTGCACTCAGTTAACCTAATTGCTCTAATCCTCACTTTTTACTTCCACAAAATGTGAATAATCATAATTCCAATTGTATACAGTTTGGAGAAGGATTATTTCATAAATGTAGGTAAAACAATGAACACAGAACATATAATTACCAAACCCAGTTAGATGTGACTGTTTTTAGAGACTTTCCATTCCTGTTGTTATTATTATGCTATTACTAAAATCATCTTAATCACGATTGTTTTAAGAACTTTAATAGTCATATTCTTTGATACAGTCAAGTATTAACATGATCCATTTTGGAGACTGTGTTAGCAATAGGTCAGGGAAGGGAAACATTTCAGGAAAGATAAGAGATTTGATGCTGATTCAACCAGGAACTCTAAGGAACATCCGGTAGTTCAGAAATGAATCTGCTACAGCCAACGTTTGTTAAGCTTTAGAAGTGATTTACAATTCATCCTCAAAACAACCACGAAATGGGAACTAGTATGATCCCCTTTTTATTAATGAGGAAACTGAAGTATAGGGAGATCAGATAACTTGCCAGAGAAGGATTAGTTTGTAAGTGGAGGACTTGGAATTTGAATCCCAAGACACTGACTGCACAATGGGCAGGCTTAACCTCCAGGTGACATTGCCTCTGTCAAGTTACAATGGGCAGCTGTGAAGGTGGCTTGTGTAACTCTGCTGTTCGATCAATTTCTGATTTCTACATGGTGTGCTATGGATAATATCACAAAAGGGGACTATTTCTTGAAAGAAATTACCTAGGAAACTCACGGAGAGGGACATGGCACAAAGGCTGTATTATCATTTTTCCTTTTTTGAGGCTTCAGAATAAAAGATATATCCTGGATTCCATGTATCATGGAATTCCACGTACTAGTCAATCATCCAGGCAAGCAAAGGAAAATCACATTCACAGACGAATCCTGTCTGCAATCAGCCTTGAACTTCCTGTGTCCAATTGAAGAAATGATTTTCTTCGGTAATGCAGCATTTGCTGCAGATGGATAGCCAAATTACTCCACAGTGTCTGAACACTCCCCAGAAAAATGAGGAAGACTTGAGTCGATTTGATTTGTACAGAAAACTACTATTGCTCAAACTAGCCAACCATCACTAATGTTTTTGTATAAAGCTGATGAGTTCAGAGGTCTCTGGGATGAGCAGGAGCTGTGGAATCAGAAGACACAGGCTGCCCCTATCCTTCAAGGCCAGCTCAAATGTCATCTCCCTGACCACCAGAAACAGAACAAATGGCTGGCAAAACGCTTGGTGTGTACTTCTCCCATGTGGGCACCCATCACAGCATATTAGAGTTGCTACCCTTGTGCATTCTTGACAACAACACTGATCTGTGGATGCTGATGAGAATCATTTTAAAAGTTTTTTGTTTCACAGGGGCGCCTGGGTGGCTTAGTCGGTTGAGCGTCCGACTTTCGCTTGGGTCATGATCTCGCGGTTTGTGGGTTCGAGCCCCGCGTCGGGCTCTGTGCTGACTGCCAGCTCGGAGCCTGGAGCCTATTGCAGAGTCTGTGTCTCCCTCTCTCTCTGACCCTCCCCTGCTCACGCTGTGTCTCTCTCTCCTCGAAATAAATAAAAATATATTTTTAAAAAAGTTTTTTGTTTCATACCCAAAGGCCCTGAGTTTATGTGGAAAATTGTTTCCCATATAACTTGAACCTTACAGCCGGCCATAGCTCTACTCTGGCGCTCCCAATTTTCCACTTTTTCAACCTTCCATCTCCTTGCCAACCCAGCGTGCTGCCACGTCCACTGGAAAGCTGCACAGAGACTCACACCATGTCCAATTCACCAATTTTGCCTCTGCCTACTGTCCCATGCCAATGCCCTGCAGGTCCATTCATCCGTTCAGGGTCAGGACCACAGTCTGCTTCTGTCCCTCCCCATGCACCACTCTCTTCATCAGTAAGCAGGTGACTCTGCTTTCTTAGCATTCCCTCATTCAGGCAAGTGGGAAAAGGGGCAAGGGCTTAGATGCTGTAGCAAAGTAAGGTTTCTTGATAGTGCTGTTCCACATTTACCAAATCCTCAGGTAAGTCACTGGGTCCTGTGGGATGCAGGCCACGGCATGCGGGGGGTTCATGGGAATGAGACAGGGTTGGAGTTGGGGAGGTTAATGTCTAGCTTTGCCCTCTACTCATAATTTCTTCTGATGTAAAGCAGTTATCATGGCCCTCTGTGCCTAAACCCTAACTCAGCTACAATGCTTCTTCCTGTCATTGACATGCTGTCTCTCCCAATACTCTACTTCATGAGTCTTTTCTACCCTAGGTTGTCACTCGGATCTTAATAATGCTGAATGGTAGAGGCCAAGATGCATCTTCTTTTTCATGCTTCTCCTAGAGGCCATGGAAATAAAGAGATGTGGCCAGTCCCACTGATTGAAGTAAAGAGACTCAGGAGTCGAAGGAAAAAGAAAATTCATGGGAATATATCTTTCTCTTTCAAGATAGGGTGAAATGTCTGATCTCCAGTTTTGCAGTCTAAGAACCACAGCTTACTCAAATTGTCTATTATGTTTATACAGAAAAACAGTCACAGTGGCTTCATCTTAGAGAAAGGGAGCAGAGATAGGACATCAATTAAATCTACACATCAGTATGTCCAAATCTCACCTCCACACCATATACCCCTGAATATATCTTAATTTCTTTTACATCAGAATTTATTTGAACTGTTTCTCTGCCCCCACAGCCTTGACTACAAGCGCCTTGGGACTCAATGGCAATATCTTATTTATAATGATATCATCATCTAAAACACAGAAGTCACTTGAAGAGCATTATCTCTGCCATATGCCTGACTATGTAATATTAAATACATAGTTATTTTAGCATTTAATAAAACAACTTATAAAATGAATACAGGATATTTTGGGGCACCTGGGTGGCTCAGTTGGTTGAGCGCCTGACTTTAGCTCAGGTCATGATCTCATGATTCATGAATTCAAACCCTGCCTCAGGCTCACTGCTGTCAGCGTAGCCTGCTTCAGATCCTCTGTCCCCTTCTCTTTCTGCCCCTCCCCTGCTTGCACTCTTTCTCTCAAAAATAAACCTTTTAAAAAATAATACAGGAAATTTTATTATCCAACACTGACAGATAAGTAAGCTTACACAGTTTTCCTACCTCAAAGTCAAAACCATCATTAACACTTAATCCTGTCCAATCCAGTAGCAAATGATAACCCAGATTCTTTCAACAGGGAAAGCTGCATGTAGTCAGTATATCCATCCATCCATCCATCCATCCATCCATCCATCTATCTGTCCATCTATCCAACCATTTATGTGGCTATTTATCACAAATGTATTTGGTATGATTACACACTGGACAATGTGATAGCCACTGAGGATATGATAGGAGCAGAAAAGAAATTGATCTCTACTCTCAGAGCCTACAGGCTGGTAGGAAAACATTCATCAAATGAACCAACACAGATGCAGCAGATGCAACAGAAGTTGGATGCCCAGGACAAATGCTCATCAAGCTTTCGTACTGAACAGATTTGTCAGGCTCTGCTCATGCATCCTGATGGTGCACTCTTCTGCTCTCTCAACTCATTCACTCCCCTTTCAGCCAGCTACCTGTTTCAACTTCCCTCATCCCCGGTACCAGGGCTCTGACAGCCAGGGTGAAGAGAAGGGACTCTAGCAAGGCACTGGGACCAAGCCCTCTGGGACCACCCTTCTTTGCTGTTATGTCAGCCATGACTTTGATCCTAAGCAAGTGCCTGGGCTCCTCTCTAGTTTCCTTTCCCTGTCTTGAGCCTGGCATGTCAGAGACAGAAGAAGAAATAGTAACTGTTAGAACTCCGCTGGAGACATGGTGTGATAGAAGAACAGTGACCTCTTTATGAAAGCTGAAAAACAAAAGAGTGTGTGTTTATTAAGTAATCAGTTTGTACACTGAATCTAGGGGGTGTCTGTCAAAATCCAAAGTAGAAATACTAGCTGCCATTTGTGGAGAGCTCATACCTGTTCTGCTGCCATCATCCAATTTCCAGAAGCCCATGACTCTGGCTGTACAGTATAGTCCATGTTGTGGCCACAGCTACTCAAAAGTTCTCTATGTTTGCGTTGGTAAAAGTTTTGAGTAAATACATATAACTTTAAAAATAAAAAAACCTTTAGGGTTCCTGGGTGGCTCAGTCAGTGAAACATCCAACTTCAGCTCAGGTCATGATCTCGTGGTTCATGAGTTTGAGCTGGACATCTGGCTCTGTGCTGACAGCTCAGAGCCTGGAGCCTGCTTCCTATTCTGTGTGTGTGTGTGTGTGTGTCTCTCTCTCTCTCTCTGCACCTCCACCACTCATACTCTGTCTGTCTATCTGTCTCTCTCTCTCAAAAATAAATAAACATTAAAAAAAATAGAAAACCCTCCACAGAGGATTGTTGCCCACCCTTTATCTGTATAGTTCTAAGTCTGTTTTACAGCTTAAACATGGACACACACACACAGTGGGAATTTAGGGTATTTCAGAAGGAAATGACAAAACTATTAGTGACATCCAGAATTTTCAAACAAAGATAACAATCTGGTCTTTTCCATGAGAAGTTGTTTGTTATAATTTAATTTTGGGGTCGGATAGATTTGACTTTGGTTCTTGGATGACCACTACATAATTGTGTAACCTTGGGAAATGACCTTGTTTTTAGTGTGTCTCAGCTTCTGAATCTGTAAAATTAAGATAAAAACCCACATATTTTACATATGTGATGGCACACTTTATGCTGGTGTCAGGCAGAGTGTATGATATGTTTTAGGACTGCAATAGTTAGCTCAATGCCACAGACCTATGTTATTCAGGAAGATCATGATACTTAAAGCATTCCAACAGCTCAGAGAACATAAGCTGATTAACTCATCTTTCACCATGACTTTGAAAGAACCAAATATAATTTTAAAAATGTGAACTTTGTATACATCTGTCTTGATCTGATTATATAAGGATTTATCTCTCTTAAATACGTTGGGATCCTAAAGCTGATTTCATTCTTTACTCTGTGTGGTTCTATTCCTCTGAAGTTCGTGGGTAAAGACATGGGGGAAGGGGGGCAGCGCAGTTTGAACAGACAACAAATGTCTCAGGCTTTTTCTTTTTTAAAGTTTATTTATTTATTTTGAGAGAGAGAGTGAACGTGCAGAAGGGGCAAAGAGAGAAGTAAAGAGACAGAATCCCAAGTAGGCTTCACACTGTCAGTACAGAGTCCAATGAGGAGCTTTGAACTCATGAACAGTGAGACCATGACCTAAGTGGAAATCAAGAGTTGGAAGCTTAACCGATGGAGCCACCCAGTNGTGAGGCAGCATGGCATTGCAGGCAAAAAGACTGGACTAGGGGTCAGAAAACTGGATTAGAACTCTGGATTTTCTATATCCTTTTGGTCCATCGTTCATCATTTCTAAAGCTCTGATCTTTACTTAAAAGAGGATCACAGCGCCTGCCTCATAATGCTGTGTCAATACACAAAATACAGATGAAGTGCCTAGTACATAGCCAGTGCTCAGTGTATAGCTACTAAGCTTATGAGAAGATCTTCATGCATAATCCATGGCAAGTAAATTCTTATCACTTTAATTTTCTCTATGTATAATTTAGAATATATGTTTTCATGAGAGAAATTTGGTTTGGATAAGTTTCTGAGCATTTATGACACATACTTTAGTCATAACAAAGAAGGTACTAAAACGATTGCAAAACGGTGTATTCAGGGAAAATATAACCAGATCATGCCTTGGAGTAAATAAGAAGAATTCTGGTGCATATTTCCCAATAGTAAATTGGTAGGTTGAAAGCAGCTATAATGATTCACTTTCTTATCTCCAAAACCACTCACTCCTGAAGTGAGGAAAAATAAATTGCATTTATCGCTCTCCGTGATATGCCCACCTATTATAGCACTTGTTATTTCATCATTTGTATACTTCTACCAAAACAGAGCAATTGGGGAGGAGCGGTCATGTCCTGTATGATAGCCATGGATATGAGGGTAGACATTGGAGTCAAACAGCTGGGACTGTCCTCCGGTATACAATTCACTCATCGTGTGGCATTTGGAAAGTTATCGAAGCTATGTGAACTCTCTTCAATTCATCTGTAAGCAGGGAGGCAGACAGTTGCTTTGAGCTTACAGGGCTGTTATGGGGGCTATTGCAGTTAGAGCTAAGTCTGGCACATGATGGGCAAATTGGTAAGAGTTAGCTATTAGATCATCTCAAAATGCTCAGAATCGTAGGTGCTCAGTGAATGTTGAATGGATGAATAAATGAATAATGAACAAGTGAATGAAAGATAGACCTCTTTCAGAAGACTGAAAACAATCAGGACTTCAAATTTGAGATGGTTATGTGCCCATGCTGTCTCATCAGGGGCTTTGGTAGCTCACTTCTCAGAACAGGTGGGTGTCCTGTAAATACGGTCAGATGTTTTCCACCTGAGATCTTCCAGGATTCTAAGAATATGAGGATTTTTTTGTCTGACTTCATGTGTAACATGTCTTAAAAATACACAACATCTGAGCAATTGTCTTTATCAATAGGTTGATCGGGGCTTTAGGCCAAATACTCATAGGAAAGATTACACTGAAAACAAATATTTCTAGGAAAGTGATTCTGTAAACTCATATTGAGTATTGCCTTTGCTCTTCTCTCAGGGCACTTTGATATGGAAAGAGTGAGTGAGAAAGGGGAGAGAGCCCTTCCTCAAAATGGATTGCTTGGATATTTTCAATTTCATAAATGCTTTCATTCCCTCTGGCAACAAAATGAACATGCACACAGTAAGGGGAGGAGAGGCAGCTCTGTAAAACCGCTCTGAGTGCGTGGACAGTGGGCTCCCTCAGACCCGGTGAACGTCTCATCAGCAGGTTCAGCCTTTCCCCAGCTGAAGCTGAGCAAGCTGGGTAAGCGCTGTTGAGACGTTGGGAGCTGTGATCTTATTTGAAGAGGTCAAGGGAGCAAACCTGAATGCTGTTTCAAGGACAGGATTGGCCACGGGGAGAACTCAGCAAAGTGGGGCTTCATAGCAAAATCCTCCTTTCCATTCTGGGATACAGATACCTACATTAGTGATGTCCTGTTTCCTAAAGAGGAAAATCCATAGCAGTAGGTTTTATCAAGCAATTAGTATCTCCCTCCGATGGAACTGGTGGCACTGAAAGAAAAATAAGAAAAGAAAGAAAGAGAAAAGTGATGCTAAGTGAGGGTGCTTATGTACTAGGTCACGTTCTAAGAATGGAGGTGGTCTTCCCACTATAGGAAAGAATGAACTTGGCCAATGACTTCTGATGCTACCCCTTCCACTTGATTCTTAAAACTTAATTGAAGCAAATCTGGCATAAACATAATACCAGTGTCAGCCTACAAGAGAAGGAAAAGGTGTTGCAAACTTATCATAGTTCATATATGTTTGGGTTTATAATGTTAGTGGCTGGGCAAGATTAAAGAAAATGTATTTTGCATAATCAACCTCTTATTTTAGAAAAATCCTCTAGTTGCATTACGGACCATGTTTAAGAGGAAAGTAAGCTGAAAACTGGAGGCAAGAAGTACAAAGAGATTACTGTTGGGATTGTCCAGACAAGATTTAACATTAAGAGGTTGTCTGTGTTTGAGGCATAGATATAGCAAATGTTTCAATAGTATGCCAATGCACGGGACTTAGTCATTCATTTGGTGTAGAAGTTTAGGAGAGTAAGAAGTGATTATCAGATGGAAATTGTAAATTATTCTTTCTACATCCCTCCTTCCCTCCTTTTCTCCCTACATCCATTCTTTTTAATACGCACCTACAAAAAAAAAAATCCTACATACCAGACACTGTATGTAGTGGATTGCAATTTCCAAAGATGGTCTCCCCAGTATATTCCAAACCACATGTTCTTTCTACAAATTGTTGTTGACCTGCCTTCATTAAGCAATCTTATTGCCTCCTCTCAAATATGGCCAGAGGCCAGCCTTCAGATCTATAATCTAATGAGCATTAGGTGGTAGGAGTGAGTCTGTGTCACTTTGAAGATTAGGCCTTACAAGTTGATACAGTGAATGCCTCACCCATTCTGTTTCAAGGAAACAGCCCTTAAAACCCAGCCACCACATTTTGAGGAAGTACAAACCATATGGAGAGGTCATGTGTAGATGTTCTTACATTTAAAATCTCAAGTCCCATTTCAAATCTCAACTAATAACATCCCACTAATAACACGTCCCACTGATATGTCTATGGGACATATCAGTGAGTGAGGCTTCATGTGACACAAGTCACCCTGGATAATGCTGGGACAAGCGGAGAGGAGCTATCCTCACCAAACCTTATCCCATTTGCAGACCTCTGAGTAAAATGCACACTGTTGTTGTTTTAAGCAACGATGTTTTGAGGGAATATATTAGCAGTTATATAAACATTCCATGATATTATGAGAATAAAAAGTTAAATAATACTAATTCTTTCTTCCCAATAAGATATTTTCATAAGCATCCAATATTGTTAAAATCAGTTCAGTGTAAAGGGAAGCATGTTCAAGGCCAAATGGAAATGTAACAGAAAGATAATTTTCTAAGTGATCAATACCTATTTCTTTTTTTTAAGTTTATTTATTTATTTATTTAGAGAGAGAGAGAGCAAGTGATCATGAGTGGGAGAGGAGCAGAGAGAGAGGGGTGAGAGAGAGAATCCCAATAAGCCTCCGCACCATCAGCACAGAGCCCCATATGGGCTCAATCCCCTGAATCATGAGACCATGACCTGAGCCGAAATCAAGAGTTGGACGCTTAACTGACTGAGTCACCCAGGAGCTCCATCATCACCTACTTCTGATCCTCACTGCTTACCTGCAAGCACATCCCAAAACTTGATACATGCCATATCTGGTGTCTACAGTGGTATGTCCTGAAGACCTTATACTGAATGCTGGTAAACGTGACCCTCTATAAGAAGGAACCAGCATTGATGAGATGTCTTAATAAAGGAGAAAGGAAAGGAATTCCCCCTGTATTTATAAACTGTTTAGAAGATACTTTAAGATTTCACCGCTTAGGCCCATGTGTATTTGAAATAGACACCTTTGGAATGCCTTGTTGCCTGAAGTTCTATCAGTGGCTGACTTTAAGAATCCATCCTTGCTGGTATTTATGGAGAATCTTTAGGTCATACTTGGCCATTCTGGTGTGTAAGTGAGCAGATACCCTTGGCATGAGAGTTCACAAATTCTGTGGAGACTATAAAATGAATTTCAATATGCTGCCAGATTTTCTGGGTCCGATGCCATAGATATATATGTAATTTTGCCAATGAGATGTTGGCCTTTAGATTCATTGCCTGAATCATCAGCCACTGTTTAGGTAATGCATGTTGGACAACTAACATTTGTGCAGTAATGGCAAATTAAGGTTATACTTCCATGAGTAAATGGATTTCTTGTCATAGTAACTAATATTTAGTTTCAAAAGTAACAAACTCCTTGGTTTAAGTAGCAGGTGATCAGGATTATTATCTTTGCTGTGCATGAGCCCATAAAAGGGATACTACCTGGTCTGAGGTGGGAGATAGCATGGGCATTAAGATCTGAACCTAATCTTTCAGTAGCCTGAGAGATTGAAAACAGGATTGATACTCTTGAGTAGAGAAAGCCCAAGGGTCTCAAAATGAACAAACATACTCATTCTGATCATCACTAATTCAGGATTACAAGTAGTTTTGTCGAGTGATCCAGTGCATAGATTTTGTTCAGATGAAACTGGATTCAAATTCATACTTAGTCATTTACTTGTTACCAAGTTATTTAATCTCTAAAGGACTCATTTGATGCATTTAAAGTGTTTATTGCAATGCCAGGCATGTAATACGCACCCAGTAAATGAGAGATGCTATGATAACAATCCCAAAGGCCATGATGACATAATGAGAATGTGGTTAATATTGTTATCACTATTATCTGGGATGCTGGTCGCTTGATGTGACATCACATTCAGGGGTGATGTCAGATGAGGGATCTCTATGGGAGATGGATTTAGGAGGAATGGTCGTGTAATATGCAGTTAGAATCATGGGAGTAGGAGATCCAGAGATTAAACCAAAGGGAGCCACAGAGAAAACCCTAAGGGCACAATATATGAGGTTAGAGTAGAAGGAGGAGCCATAAGAGTTCAGTCCTTGGAAGAGACAAATGAGGGTCAAGAGCCATGGAAAATGAAAAGGAGAATGTTTCACATAGAATCTTCCAAAGAAGCAAGTGAATAAGACGTTTTTTATTATCAATCCATTCCACTATATTCCATTCCATATTTTCAGTGTGCCTGGGAACCTCTGTGTTGTAAGTGGAATATTTAGCCTGGCTAATAACAAACATAAAGCAAGCAATTAATCCTTAATCTATTGGAAAGGAGCAGGTTCCCAATAGGTAGATATTTTCTTAGATGAGTGGTAGAACAGTTAATCTTTGTTGTAAGTCAGCAGCATGTTAGAATTATTTATCTTGGGATGGATTCTTACGACTTCTGCTGTTTTCCTCCTTATATCTAGTAACTGTCACCCTGCATGACGAGGTGGGTCTGTTCTGGCTTGAGGAAGGATTCGATTCAAAGGGAAGTCGGGGTCCATTTTCAAAGAAAGGTGGTTCCTAACAAAGCCCTGTAGCGAGTTTCTACCTCTGCATCTTCTGAAAGAAAGCCCGCAAGATGCCACCTTCCTTCATTTTTTGCTCAGAGGGCAATCTCCTGCAGGCTATTAGAGATATTCTAATCAGCATGCCTAATTACAAGGCCCTGGGAATCCCTTTGAAAGAAAAAAAAAAGGGAAGAAAGTCTTTCCTACGATATAGGCAAAAAGAAAGACAAATTGACAATCAATTCCCAGACGAGGGCGAGATAAACCTACCAGTTGGACTGAGATCGGGTGATTCCAGATTTCAGTTCCCTGAGTGTAACAGTGGATGGTCAAAATTGGACACACTACAACTTCTGACCACATCCTTTTCTCATGAGGATAGGCATTTGGGAGGGAAAATAAAGTCAGTATGGTTAGAGTTTTATTAAAATGCAGACTCTATTAAAAGCTGGCTTCTAGCCTAGGCTCTACCTTCAGCCAGTTAGATGGTCATTTACAGGTCACTTGCCTTGCTGTCAGCTTGGATCTGTCTCTTTTGAGGAGGGGATATACTAGTCTAGAAACTACTCCTTGGGCCCCTTCGTATTATTCTACTATAAATTTAAGCTTGTGATCATTTCAATAAAGCCTTGAACGATTCAATGCATGAGAGGGAGCTTGGTGTAGTGATGAAATGACTTCGCAGAACTATGATTTTACCTACGCAAGCCTGGATGTATAGAGAGGCTGATCTCTGGGCTTGAATCCTGACTCTGCCTCATGCTGCCTATGTGGAGTCTGTGCCTCAGTTTCCTCATTGAAAATGGAAGTGATACTATTGATGTCTTTCTCATAATGTGATGAGGTTGAAAGGAATTGATATATTTTTAAAATCTTTTTTAAATGTTTATTTTTGAGAGACAGAGCACGAGCAGGGGAGGGGCACAGAGAGAGGGAGACCCAGAATCCAAAGCAGCCTTCAGGCTCTGAGCTGTCAGCAAAGAGCCTGATGCGAGACTCAAACCCACGAATCATGAGATCATGACCTGAGCCAAAGTTGGGTGCTTAACCGACTGAGCCTCCCAGGAGCCCCTGAAATTGATATTTTTAAAAGAATATCAGAACTGTGTCTAGCATATAAATGTATGTAAGTATTAGATAAGACTAAGACGTAAGCTCCACAAACTCATTATTACATGACCTTAAGTTGGGGCCCTATTGACAAGTAGCTTATGCACAAAGCACTTCAGTTATTTTTCTTTACCTCTCCCTGCTTCAAGTGTCAATATGCCCTGCTAGTTGCCATCCTTAACCTTATGCTGAAACAAATGTAAACCATTCACAGTTTGGCCCAATGAAATTTCTCTTGAATTTACTTATTTAACACCTTTTATTTCTCTGAAAAAAAAGTAGCATGTGTTTCCTCTCTTCTGTATCATGGAACCAACAGTGATAAAGCCTCACCTGACACCTGTTTCTACTTTTTTCTCTGCAGAGCACTTACCTGTGTCTCCACTCTTCTGTCTTTAAAGGACCTGATACCACTGCAAAGCATAATACATCTGGATGGTACATGTATTCGACACCCTTTCTCAAACCCTTCTTCAAAAATGATTCGTCCCTTCTCAGGAGGCCTATAACTGTTTCCATCTCACTGAGATTTCATGAGCAAAACAGTGTTTACTATTGATTCTCTACTCCTCCCTTGATGTGCCCACAAGGATAAATGACAGAGACCATTTGGGTTCATTCAATATTCATTCAGTAAACAAATATTTACTGAGCTCTCCATGTTTGGGGAAAATAACAATATGCATATATATTATTTTCTCCCATTTTCATAAATATGATAGAAAAGGAAGCACATGGTTTCTCTATATTATTTCCTCCCATTATTTTATGTCTTAATGCTATTTGCATATCAGTCATTACAAAGCTTGTGATGTTTTTTTTGAAGCTTTTGAATTTCTTNCTTTCTCCTCTAGGGTGTTGATAGTTTCCTGTCTCACGTTCAGGTCCTTTATCCATTATGAGTTTATTTTTGCGCGTGGTGCGAGAAAATGATCTAGTTTCATTCTTCTGCATGTTGCTGTCCAGTTCTCCCAACACCACCTGTTAAAAAGGCTGTTTTTTTTCCATTGGATATTCTTTCCTGCTTTGTCAAAGATTAGTTGGCTGTATACTTTTGGGTCCACTTCTGAGTTCTCAATTCTGTTCCATTGGTCTTTGTGTCTGTTTTTGTGCCAATACCATACTGTCTTGATGATGACAGCAAAGCTTGTGATGGTTTTAAAACATGTCTGTCAATATATCAGATTCCTGTGATCAAAAGGTGAGTCATATTACCTTCCACACAACTATAGGCAAGTCTTATAAATAGAAAGTGGTGGAGCTGACATCGCATCACTTCTGAGGCTGGGTCTTACATGATCTTAAAAGGTCAAAGATTTTTTGGTGTATCTTGGATTTTCCTTCTCAAAACCCAGCTATCGTGCTATGAGCAAGCCGAGAAGAGGCCATTTGCAGGTGTTCTTGGTGAGGTCCAAGCAGGCAGCTAGCATCCTTCAGAGGATTCCAAACCCATTGTTCCAGAGACCCAGAGGATGTTACACAGAGCAGAAGGAGCAATCTCTGAACTGCAGAGCAGAGGTCTAAACAAGATTGCTCGGGCCGTAAACAGCTATGGTATGTGGTGCTGTGCTGCACAATGGACAAATGGAGCATCTGTGGAACCCCATTCTAGTATCATTCCCTTTCTTTGATTTACACTCCAAATCTGCTTTTTCAGGATCCAACTTTCACCACCAATAGAGCCCATCTCCTAATTATCTTTCTTTTAAGTTTTTTAATGTTTATTTACTTTTGAGCATGAGCACAGGAGGGGCAGAGACAGAGAGGGAGACACAGAATCTGAAGCAGGCTCCAAGCCCTGAGCTGTCAACACAGAGCCCTATATGGGACTCAAATCCTTGAACTGAGATATCATGACCTGAGCTGAAGTCAGATGCTGAACCTACCAAGCACCCAGGCACCCCAGCCCATCTCCTAATTATCTTAAATATTTTCACCTCTATGTTTTACTTCATTTGGGTCAGCGGTAGTTTATCTGTAACAACAGTGATAGAGGTCTTACAAGGTCACACAGCTTTCCCCTGGTACTCTGTGGAATGCATCCCTTCCCAACAGAACTTGGGCTCTGAGTAATTCCTCTTTTGAAAGTCATTGGCAGGGACTTTCAGTTCCATCATTTAATGCCAAGAATACTGTACTTAGAGTCAGAAGAATCTTCTGTGCATCAGGTCTACCTACCTAGTATGCCCTTCAGAGTCTGATACTTCTACACCTCAATTTCTCAATTGCTAGAATGGTGTTAACTTAATTTACTCTAAAATGTTTTAAAGAGTTTATATGAAGGTGATTTGAAAGGTCAAAAGTGCTATACAAATTTTTATGTTAATGTTGTTAGATGTTTGTCTCTTTCAAGTTTGTTTGTTTGTTTACTTATTTATTTATGAAAGGGAGAGAGAATCCCAAGCAGGCTCCCTGCCATCAGTGAGAGCCCAATGTGGGCCTTGGACCTACAAACTGGGAGATCATGACATGAGCTGAAATCAAGATCAGACGCTTAACCAACTGAACCACCCAGGTGCCCCTAGACCCTTGTCTTAATGGCAGGTTAGCAGTATCAAGGGGACAGTTTAAGGTCATTGATTAATAAATTTATTAAATAGAGACTCCAAAGTGGCCACTCTATTTTTATTATCCCAATCAAGAGTGATAGATGTTACAGGTGCAGATCAACTGATGGAAATAAAGTTTAGCTTACATGAATATGCTTGCACATTTTACTGGTGCCTTTGAAAATAGATTTCTATTTTGATTTGGAAACAGGTGTTTTGGAATATATTTTGAAATAAGTTGAACAATGCTTATTCATGAGGAGTTTTGCATCTGATGACAGCTGAAGTTAATATTGACCATGCTGAATTTCCATATCAGACCCCAGTATTTGAAAGCTACAGTGATTCTAAAGGTGCCAGTAATTTAGTTGTAATCATTAGTACAAGACTCTATGGGACATTTTAATTGCAAATCATAATGACAGAACATTTATAACACTGTTCATTAATACATTATTTAATGCAAACCTATGAAAAATTTAATTGCTGTTAAATGAGGTGTACCAGATAACATTCCAAGAGATTCAATTTGTAATAAAAATAGGGTTGTTTCGTGTTTGATGATATGGGGTAGTCTGGGGGAATATGTTTTAGAGGAGGATTTTTTGAATATGAAAATTATCTTAGTAGCTACTAGTTTGAGCCATTTTTGTCATAAAAATAATATAACCATGGCATAGTTTTACAAATGTAGTTTTTAGAGGATAATCCCACCACTATTAATTAGCTATATGCAGATGATTTAACCTGCTTGAGCTAAGTTTCCTCATCTATAAAAGTGAGTAATCATTTAGTACCCACCTGTAGCAGAGAATGCTAATTGCTCACATAAAACTCTTTATCCCTGTAATGGTCTCTAATGGCTCTATGGTCTTGGAAAGTGAACAATTGTCAAAGCTCAGGCAGACATAAGACAACAAAGATGCACTTTTTAAAAATGTTTATTTACTTATTTAGAGAGAGAGCATAAGCAGAGGAGGGGAGAGAGAGAGAGAGAGAGAGAGAGAGAATCCTAAACAAGCTCCACTCTGTCAGTGCACAGCCTCACGTGGGGCTCAATCTCATTAAGTGTGAGATCATGACCTGAGCCAAAATGAAGAGTTGGATGCTTAGCCAACTGAGCCACTCAGGTGCCCCAACAAAGATGTGCTTCTTGCTAAAGCTTCTCATTCATTAGAAAATGACCAGATCTTTGTTCTCAGGCCAGCAGTACCCTTGCTCTCCAACCAGGCCTGACAGGAAAACACAGTTAGGAAAATTGGTAATTGTTATGGAAAACACAAAGAGATGAAAACAAAGTATATGTGTATTAAAGCCTCCCCTGGGGGTGACCACACATCACTTCTGGTTACATTTCATTGGACAAAACAAGTCATAAAACCTGAGCTCAGGGGCATATGGGTGGTCAGTCGGTTGAACGTCTGACTTCAGCTCAGGTCATGATCTCACGTTCGTGGGTTCAAGCCCCGCGTCAGGCACTATGCTGACAGCTAGCTCAGAGCCTGGAGCCCATTTCAGATTCTTTGTCTCCCTCTCTCTCTCTCTGACCCTCCCCTGCTCACGCTGTCTCTCTCTCTCTCTCAAAAAAAAAAAAAAAACTAACTAACTAAATAAATAAATAAAAACCCTGAGCTNATTCTGTGTCTCCCTCTCTCTCTCTCTGACCCTCCCCTGCTCACGCTGTCTCTCTCTCTCTCTCAAAAAAAAAAAAAAAAACTAACTAAATAAATAAATAAATAAAAACCCTGAGCTCAGTGGGGCAGAAAAGTGCATTCATGACTGCATATCTTAGAAGGTACCTTTTGTCTCCACTAACACCCTTCTGCTTCACCAACAGATTCCCATTTTGGTGCAAGTGAAGGAAACACGCTCGGGTTTCCTTATGTGTGGCCATGTGCTTCCTGTCTCTGTTGTTGGAGAGGAAGTACATTGTTTTCCCTCATAGCCTATCTGACCCTTTAACTTTAAGGAAGAGATCCACTGATAGTGTCCCTGTTTCCCTTTGGAATAACCGTACCTTTAGTTCGTGATGGATCAGACAGGTTGTTCTATGTTCAACCTAGACAGTAACAAGTAAACTGGTCTGCAGCTGTTGAATTCTCTCCTCGTATTCTTGAAGTACTGTTGAAAGTTAAGTACCAGTGAACAATCAAAATCACGGGAGATTCTGTGTTCATCAGTCTGGAAGATTAACTGATAGTGGAAACCATCCCTCTAAAATCTCCAACCTCTGGATAACTATTGAAATATTCTGAACACACAAATGAGACTGCAAGAAAAAAAGTATAAAATTCAGGTGCAAGAAATGAAGAGATAATTGACAACCAGACTGTTTGTCTTATAATCAGTGCAGAGCAGCCCTCGGATGTGAGGACTAGGCCAGTAGTAGCCAAACACTGGATGGACCCACCTGCACAAAGTCGAGATGTAAGGACATTAGGGGAGACCTAATAAAACAAAGAAAAATCAGGATCATCTCTCAAACAAGCAGTGAAGAGTTGATGGCCCCTCCAACATTTATTATCTGTGCAACACTGGGAAACCCGTTTCCTGTCTGAATATCATATTTTTCACATGTAAAATATAAAGGTACACGTAAAGGTACATGTAAAATATAAAAGGTATCTTTTCTTTATGTAGTTAAAATATTACATCACTAATATATTTAAAGAAACTTACACATAGGAAGCATTCAATCAGTATTTATTTTCTTTATAAATAAAGATGAAAATCATAATTAATTATCAGCTATCTGGCTTATGCAGTTTGGCCCCATTGAAAAGAGCAGGCATTCATCTCTACACTCCATTGCAGAGACATTTGACACAGATCTATCTCCCTGGCCGACTTAGTTATTGAAGAAGACGTTTGTTAAATTTATGTCGTCTGTCCATCTGTGTTGGTGTCTGTACAGCATGCCCCTTCGAGTGTCTGTGGAGTGGTCCTTGACATTTACAAAAAAGCTACAGGAGAGGAGTACAACAGCAGTCAACATGTGCCAGACCAGCTCTCTGAAGAAAGAGTTAATGAACTCACTGTTCCCTGGGGAGCTTCAGGAGGTGTTAAGTGGGGAGTCTAAACAGAATTCAATTGCTTTCCTCAAAATTGTCAAGGGCACTCATCAGTCAGAACAGGAAGGTTTGAGACAGGGGAGCTTGGCCTTGCAGTTTTTATCTCTTACAAACTTAACAGATAATTAAAGAAGACTTGCTGTTACAGAGAAATACCAGACCTGGAATGAGAAAATATGGTAGTTGTTGTTTTTTTGATGTTTTAATTTATTTTTGAGAGAGAGAGAGGCAGCGTGAGCAGGGGAAGGTCAGAGAGAGAGGGACACCCAGAATCCAAAGACAGGCTCCAGGCTCTGATCTGTCAACACAGAGCCCGACACAGGGCTCAAACCCATGAACCATGAGATCATGACCTGAGTGCAAGCCAGCCTCTCAACCGACTGACCCACCCAAGCACCCCAAGAAAATATGTTTTGCAGACTTAAAAATTTCAAATCCAACTCTTCAACAGAGATATGCTTGTCTCAATTTCTTCTATAAAGTGTAGGAGATAGTCATTAACTTACAAGGTTGAACAAATGAACATATGATCAAATGGAAGTGCAAGAACTTTAAGGGAAATATGATTCCCCATAAACATATTAATATTTGATTCTTGATCCAGAGGACTAGAAATTAAGAAGCTTTAAATATAAAGGATGAGGGAGTGGGGATGCACTTCTAAAAGAAGGGAAACAAAGTAATAGTTCTCTGCCTGGAGAATCTTCCAGACCACAACACAGGCAGAAGAATATCAAGAAGAACAAAGTGGTCTTGCTGAATTTAAAGGGCAGAAATCGGATACAGGGAGTAAGAGATGACTAAAAAGTACCAGAAAGAAGGGAACTACACAGAGAAACAGGTACTGATAATAGCATGGTGTCATACTCTTGACTCTGCTGATGAACATTAAGCTACACATGGATACAGATCTGTAAGCCAAAGGATTCCAAGTGATGTAGGGCTGGGAGACATATGAATTTCAACCAGCCAGAAAAAGAGAGTCCTTGTTGAATATCAGCACACTCACTAGGACTCTATTGAGGCAACATCTGAGGAAAGAGGTGGATGCCAATTTTTCTGGTTTACAATCACCTGTGCCTGTCCAAATCAGTCTTCCTTTATATTCAAGTAGAAATGCATTTTATAAGAAGCTTGTATATCTTCATCTGCCCTGGGGAAACTTAAATAGCTAAATCCCTTGTAATGTTTCTCTCTTTACATAATGAGGTTATAAAGCAGTCCAGGCGGTCTCTAACCTAGAAGAAAATCCCAGACGATACGACTAAACTTTCCATTGTTCATTTTGAGTAAGTCATCTCTAATCAGTCATTGAATGAATAGATTTATAATGAGTTCCTACTCTAGGTCAGTTATTCTGTTATTAGAGGCACAGTGATTCTCAAAATATCATCTCCATCCTCAGGGTGCTTAACAAAAAGTCTAGAGTGAAGAAATATACAGAGATAGAACACTCCTTGGTTTGGAAACATCAGCTCATAGGAGAATCAAGATTGCATGTTAAAATCGAGAAGGATGGAAACTCAATTACTGAGTCATCCCTGTGCACCTGAAACCCTCCAGGGAGGTTTTCAGCACCATCTGATTATCATGACACATTTTATTAGTCAAGGCAACAAAAGCTCAAAGAATTGAAGTGACTTTCCCAAAGTTACATGCCCTATAACGCACAGACTCACGATTAGTTCTTGGATTTTCCAACCCCCAAATTCAATGACTTTTTGTTTAATCACAATACTAAGATTCTAGTCTCAGAGATAACAGTGATCCAATTTTGGGAAGCTTTCAGTAGTCCTTTGTGGAGTTTTTCCATGTAATTTTGCCCTTTGAACATCAAGTTACTTTTTAAAGGTAGATCCAATATTCACAAATTATACTATTCCTTTTAAATAGCCCTGCATGAGAGATCCCTAGTTCCTAATTATGAATGCTCTTTTAAGTAGCTCAAGTGATTATGTCTACCCCGATTAAGAATATTACTTTCTCAATTTTTTTTCCACTGGGAAAGAAATTTTTCAGTATTTTCAGCACATGTTTGGTATCTACATATCCCCTCTTGGTTTGGTGGGGGAAATATGGGTACTGTGGAGGGGAGGGTGATGTTATGGCACAATTCTGGAAAATCACTTTGTCACCTGAATTCTGAGGTACCTGACAAGTTTGTGCTAGTAACAGAATCCCGTCCAGTGCTAGTAAAAATAGCCCATGGTGGCTGAGTACCAAGAGTGTCATGGACAAGTCACAATAGCCCATGTTGGCCAATGACAAATAAAACATGAATTTGAACTTGGGTAAAGAGACACTGTATTTGGGAAAAAAAACAAGCAAACAAAAAACTACTTCAGTCAGGAGAGGGGGTCTATTGCAACAGGAAGAATACGTGAACCATAAGATCTATAACATCTCAAAGTTCAAACAGAAATATCTTCTCTTTGATGGGGAGGATCACACAAGGCTGTGAAGCAAAAAACAGGTGTAGGGGAATTTGATGAGCAGGTGGCATGATTGGATAGTTGAGCAAGAGATATCTTTGTCTGCAGTCATTCGATTTTGTGGAGGGGCTACCAAAAGGAAGTTGTTCCACTTTCAATGCCCATTTAAAGTCCAATGTTTGTTTAAGCATAACAGTGGGTCAAAGTTCAGGCACCTCGTAGAAGGAGAGAAGCCTGGCTAATGTTTGGTCATGTCATATTAGGGGACATTTTGTCTAGGTTGGTCAGAGTGGACAACAGTTCAGGTAATTCTTGATGCCACAAGAGAGAGAATGTGCAATGCTTCTGTCTTATCATAGGTTTAAAAAGGGGGGCTCAGGGGCGCCTGGGTGGCTTAGTCGGTTAAGCGTCCAACTTTCGCTTAGGTCATGATCTCGCGGTTCGTGGGTTCGAGCCCCGTATCGGGCTCTGTGCTGCCAGCTCAGAGGCTGGAGCCTATTTCAGAGCCTGTATCTCCCTCACTCTCTGGCCCTCCCCTGCTCACACTGTCTCTCTCTCTCTCTCCTAGAAATAAATAAAAATATTTAAAAATTTTTTTTTTAAAAATAAAAAGGGGGGCTCATCCTTGAGTCTTATCTAAGTCACATGGAGAGAGAAGGTTCCTTGGGGTGAACTGTTTTCAGGACACAAAATGTGGGGAATTTCTTGACTGTAGCTGTTTTCCAGGAGCACAGGGCTCAGGGAAAGGTCGACACTGTCAGTGAGCAGCATGGCAAGTAACAGAAACCCCTGGGGTGAGTGCCTCTGGGGCGTAGATCCGAGCTGCTCAAGTGATGAACAGCAGCCCAGAGTGGACAGTGGCTGTGGTCCATGGGGAGCTTACACAAATGGAGTCAAAGTAGCTACAGATGACCCAGGATGTTTGAAACACAGCAGGAAATCAGAAGTGCATAGAAGACTCTGCCTGACTTATCTCCTTAGTCCGATCTCCCTCCACTGGCCCTGTAAAATCTCTCCTACACAATTTTCCCCCCTCTCATTTTGTAACAAATCACGTTCTTACACATTTGTGCATTGCACACACTTTCTTATTAATAAGAATTTACTCCTCTATCTTATATCAAGAAGTTTGCTTTTCTCTATGACCCAAGGCCACACTGCTGTCAATGAAATTACGTCTCTCCCATCCTTCCAGCCTGCATTGGTTGCTAAGTCCTTTTTGGTCCCACAGAACTTTTCCATTTATTTTTAGTAGGTATTAATTTCATTATACAGGAGACATTTGTAACCTCTTGTCTTTATGACTAGATCTTGAGATCTGCTGAGGAGAGGCCCATCTTCAACTTCCACGATAGCGAACACTGCTTCACAAAACGCCTGACATCACAGTGTGTGCTGAGCAAATATTTGCTGAAGTGCATTTCCTGAAGTGAGACCTGTGATTTGAGAGCTCAAGGTCCCAGACATGGCATCCATTCATGTCCTGCCCTTCCATGCTAAGCTATATGAGTTGATGTATCTTCAAGTGATTTCTCTGAAAAGTGTTGAACATAGTTGTTGAATTCTGATTGTTCTATTTATTGTCCGTGTATATTTGGTTGAAATGTTTAAACTGTCCAGGACCTAGTTTCCTCAGCTCCCTGGTAAGAATAACACAACTTACATGAAATGGTCATATGGGTATGTAATAAGATCCTTCAAGTTCCAGTTATGGCCGGTTCAATAAATACTCGTTGTTTCTCCCTACTGATGCTCTGGAATAGCACGGAGTAGTTCAGATTTCTAGGGAAAAATGATCTTCACATAATAAAATAACAAATATAGAAACACAGCTGGCCTCACAGCTGAGACACCTGGGTTATCGGCCCTAGTCTACATTGCACAACCTAAGCTAATCAGATAACCTGAGGAATATAAGGAAAATAATCTATTTTATTGTCCTTAAGCAATTTTAAGAGGATAAAGTATATTGAAAAAGAAAAAGTCTGTCTCATTTGAAATATGCCTATATACATATCATCAATATTATTTTGTGTTAAAAGGGTTAAATTCCCTATTTACTTTGCCCCCAAATTGTTTGATTTTTAAATTATCTAACTCTCTCTTAAAAATGGCTAGTAATTTATGCAGGAAAAAAAGCATGCCACTATCCCTTTATGACTCTTTCAAAGAAATCATTGATTTTTTTCCCCAGTTGGCTAATTGATTTTAAGCAATTAGTCAGTGCAAGTAACATGTAACTAGTTAGTTAGCTTACTATGCAATGTTTCCCAATACTGCTCCCTGGAAAGTCATTAGAATGCAGATTTACAGCCTCTGATGTATTGCAGAAGTAACAGCTGAAGAAAGCCAACAAATTTATATTTTTAAAGAAAATGAAAATGCAGAAAGGGGACATTCAGGAAATGGAGTCTGAAAAACTGGTTCTTAGGAAATAATTTGTTTCACTTATTTTAACTTATTACACCATTTAGGGAAAAATATATATAGCTAACTAAAAAATACTCATAATCTCACTGCTTGTAACCATTATTAATAATTTCATGCATCCAGCTCTAAAACTTACACACTTCCACACACACACACACACACACCTATACATACATACACATTTTCAAAACCAAAATGTGTTCATCTACACAACGTATGCATATTAAATGTCTACTGTGCATCAGGCAGGCACCAGGCCTGGAAACACAAATATCCACGGTGTATAATCTTTTGGAAAAAGACGGGAAAGATGAATAGTAATGAAGTGATTACCCAGATAGAGGCATGATTACAAAGAGATAATCAATCTGCAAGAAATCTACAAATTATTGTGAGGGCATATAAGAAAGAAGTTTGACTCAGGCTATAAAGAAATATTCCCCCAAGAAAGTAATGTTTTGAAGCAGGATCTGAAAGCGGAAACAACTTCAGCTATGGGGGTAAGGGGAGTGAAGGTGGTTACAACCATGCCAGAAGATGCAGTCAGAGCTGTAGGCAGGAATCAGACCATGCAGACTGTTGTAGAAATGCTGACACTTGTCCTGTCTCCCCAAAGCAGTGGGGACTGCTGGGGTGTTTTCGTCAGGGAAGAAATACTCAGTGTTGGATGGTTTTGATGTGAAAAAATATACCAGAGGCAATCAATACTGGATAAGGGAAACCAAATTGCAATAGTTGAGTAGCAATGGTATACCTTCATCTAGGGCCAATGACATTGAGGAACACATAATTAGATGAATCAGAGATACAGCAGATAAAATCCACAGGTCTTGGTGTGCAATGAGCATGAGGAGTAAGGAAGTAGCAAGTGTTCAAGATGATCTCTAGGTCACATAGTGGGCAGACTGGGCGATCTTTAGACCTGGTGAGCACAGATACCTCCTGGATTAGAGTAGAGGAGGGTCACAGGAACATCAGTTCATCTTTGATAAGTTGACTCTGTGATGCAATTGAGATATTTAAGTGATGTGGTCACATAAGAGTTAGATCTCTAACTTCAGTTTGGGACAGCAGTATAAGTTCAGGGATCATCTGGAAAAAGATAAGTTTAGAAAATGCGGGCATTGATGAGATGGCTTGGGAGAGAGAAAAAGTAAATGGGGTAATGGACAAAGGGTATGACTAAGACAGTTACAAAAGAGTATGATCAAATGCCTAATAAAAGTACAATGGAATATTCAATTCCATTGTAATGACAAAATTAAAGCAAACGTTAAATATCTCTTTATACCAACCACACTACCAGCCAGAAACCAGGGTAAAGCCAAGCATTGGTAAAGGCACATGCAGACAGAAATCTCCATGAAAATGAGCACATATAGCCTTTCTGGCTACCCATCTAGTACTATTTAATGAAATCAAGTGTGCATTTATTTCATAAACCAGAAATTCCACCCCTACGTTTTTAATCTAGAGAAGTCTCCACTGGTCCATTGGAATATATTTATATGAAAGTGCAGCATTTCTGACAGCCAAGAACTTTTTGACAACCTACCTGTTCATGACTAGGAGGGCATAGAAGTAAAATGTAGTAGGTGCCCCTTATGGATTATACACAATAGTTAAAAAGAACACCTAAATATACATTTGGCCATATGGATAAGTCTTAAAAATAGGTGTTGTGTAAAACTGAAGCTGTAAAAAGGGATAAACATGAAATATTTTATTTTATTATTTTATTGTATTTATGTATTTTAAACATAAAATATTTTAAAAGACAAGCAGTGATGGACGCCTGGATGGTGAAGCATCATCTGACTCTTGGTTTCCATTCAGGTTATGATCTCACATCTTGTGAGTTCGAGTCTCGCATCTGGCTGTGCTCTGAGAGAGCTGTGCCTGCTTGGGATTCTTTGTCTCCCTCTCTCTGCCCCTTCGCTGCTCATTCTCTCTTTCTCAAAAATAAATAAATAGACATTTTTAAAAAAGCAAGCAGCAAACAAAACTGCTGTGAGAAGTCAAGAAAGTGAAGGTTGAAATATGCTCAGTGATTCTGGTGACAAGAACCAATATCACCTGATTGTTCACTTTATTGGGATTTTTTTTTTCATAAAGTGAGTGAAGCAGAATTCAATGCCTTGGATTAATATCTTGATATAGGTTAACAAAATCTAGAAGGACGAAAAATTTTGTTCATATACACGCCCATACAAAAATACGTGTGTGTCTGTGTGTGTGTTTTCTCCACATGTATTTGTTTTGGGAAGTAGTGACACTACATAGTTGCAAGTATTCTGACTTTTGTAAGTATTATTTCCTCATATTCACATTTTTTAAAAAGTCACTCCTAGTGTTTTCCTCTTGGCAAAATATAAATAAGATGAAGACCAAAGTCTGTGCTTGTTAGATATGCATGTTGATAACTTTGAGATTTTAAGAAAAGTGGTATTAATTCTGATAAGGGGTGTTTATGGACGAGGAAGCATTGGGGAGGCCTTGAAAGGCTAGAAGAGTAGGAAAGTGGAACAGAGAATGAATATCTTCCCTGTCATACTTCTCAGACCCATGTGTAAAACTACTCTGCATCTTCATTTTAGAACTCCGAAAATTTCCATGTGAGGTACATCTCTGAAGTGAATTTTCTGATAGCATGTAGCCATGGGGGTGGAAGAGGAAACTGGTCCCAGATCAGAAGAACATTGGTGTGGAGGAGGGTTGGGTGGATGGATGGCTTCTGGTTGGGAATGTTCCATGTCGGCCCTGGTAGGACCATGCAAGCTTGAGAGTCACTACTTTATCAAGAATTCCAGGGCTAAGCCATCACTATAAACTGCTTACAACAAAGAAGCATCTTAAGCAACATTAAATCCATGAACTAGAGATGTTGACTTTGGTGAGATGGAGTTCTGGCAAGTGAGAATAAATTAAGTAGCACCTTTTAAATTCTATTCAACTTACAGTGTTGACTTTAGTTCTAGGTTCACAGGCCTGGAGAAAACACTTTTATAATAGGTTCCCAATTTATCAAGCAGGAATAACACATTTCAGATGCATACCAAATGGCTCATTACTGCTGACTTTTATTATTTAGGATTCATCCCAGGGATGAAAGCTCCTATTACAATGAATGATGGAACACGATAAATAATTACTTCCCAGCTACTTCGGACAAAATATGTTGGGCAAGTAGCTTTGAAGTCCCATGTCCTAATTTTATTACTTATTAATTTGTGGAAAGTCATTAGTTGTGATGGGCTTCCCTGAAATTAGTGTTATTTAATAGGCCTAATCTGGATCATTTCATTGTTAGTTTTTTGAACTAGCTTTGAAAAGGCCTGAACTGCTGAACTGCAGGGATGATTTATGGCCACATGGAAGTAGAGACATGACCGTGTCAGCCATGGGTCTTGTATCTAAATAATTGGGCATGTGACTCTTTTGTTAATCTCCTCTGTTGGTGAAACATAAGATCGAAAACAGGAAAAACCAAAACCAGCTTCGTTTGTTTCTTTGTTCATCATTTTGTTTCCTGTGCTAGGCCCGTATCTGGCGACTAACTAAGTAACTAACCAACTAAATAAATAAATAAAATATTTTGAATGAAAAAGTCAGTAAAAGGCAAAACCAAACTTATACCATAAAGCTCTATAGCTCTGAGTTCCTGAAGGGATGGAGACAATGGGGGTTAGGTGGGTGGGATTTTCTCATAGCAAAATTCTTATCTTAGGTTAAGGGTGGAACTAGGTGGCAAGCGTAGAGTATGGAGGCAGTAGGGAGGGAAATGATAAATATCTCTCAGAGTTACTGGGTAAGATTTTAACCATATTATTGTCTTGTTGGTACCTCTGACCTACAAGCGATAATGCAATAAACTAGACTAACATACTAGCATTAAAAGTTGATGTATTATTTTTGTTGTATTATAGTCTTGATTAAGCATTGCATTAATTTCAATAACACTGTTCAAGCAAGTAAACTACAGAATGTCAGTGGCTTACATCATAGGAGGTTATTTTCTTGCACATAATTCTGCATTGCTATTTTCCTCATTAGCATGTTGGTTTTCTCTCAAGTGACTCAGGGACCCTTGTTGCCTCATCTTGTGACTCCACCATCCTAGGATCTTGAAGTCTCTAACCAGGAGGCAGGCAATGGTGAGAGAGGAGAAGCCCCACCTGCATCTTAGAGTCACTGGCCTTGAAAGGACACCCATGACTTATGCTCCTTTTTTTTTTTTTTTACAAGAATGTAAACATAGTCACCAATAACCACGAGGAGAATTTTTAAATGCTGTTCTTGCTAGGGTAACTGTGTTTTAAAGGCAGCTTTGGAGTATGGAGTGGGGCTGGGTGGCATGACTATTTGATTACTAGCTAGCTTCCTTTGCTTCATAATCTCACAGTATTCAAAGGAAGAGTCCTGGTCCCTGACATACATTATTTCACAGAATCCTAGAACCAGTGCTCTGCAATAAGGAATTTAGTGATATTAAGATAAGGGAATCGGCAAACAAAAAGGTCAATTAACTTGAATATATATAAGAGAGAGAGAGAGAAAGAGAGAGAGACATATGTCTTTAGATTTTCTTACACTGCTGTTTCCCACAGGAAGCCTTCTGTGTCCTTTGGAATCATCATGGAAGACAATATGACTATGATGCTCACATAAGATTTTGTTATGGGTGGAACTGATGCTTAGTTTGGCTGGTCTTAATAGTTAAGTTAGTGAAGTTCTCATTCCAAACTCCTTCAAAGGTTGAAGTGTGGGCAGCTGGCATTTTTATGTCCCTTCAATTTTATTTACAATAAAAGAATTTCACTCCCACTAAGAAAGATGGAGGGCATGTGGCTAAGATTTATAGCTTTTGTTAAGCAAGTGCATAAATGGCAATTTTGCTAATAAATTGAAGGAGGATGCTAGTTTAAAGACTGTTGGTCACGTTGGAATGAATGGTGTTTCCCTGACTTGGTCTAACTGCTGAATAACTAACTCATTGTGGACAAGTTCTTTCACTAAGTAAATTAGAGGAGAAATTCAATTTAATTCTATTTCGTTCAACAAATGTTTATTTAGGGCTTATTGAATATATGGGAGAGAGACTTGAATAAGGAATGATTTCTGTCTGGAGGGACAGACAGTCTAGGAGGTATTACAAGAACATTTTAAAGCACATAGAGCTTACATTATCCGTGGAGTTTATAAGAGGAATACATTACAGCATGGGTAGATGGCGCCACATTAGGTGGGGTGATGACAACAAGAAACCCTCCTAGAAGAAGCAAAATCTAGACATAAGAGCCAGTGACAGTGCAGAATGAAAAGAGATAGAATTTAAGATGGAAACAAGAGCAAGAGAAAAGACATGGGAGGGAGAGGATCAGGAGGCCACCTTATTAAGAGGAAGGAATTTGGGTGGCTGGAGAGGGAGGCATGTGAAAGAGTAATAGGGGACCAAGAGGATTTTAAAAGTTGGTTGTCAAAGAAAAAAGAATGAAGGTCATATCTTCCACCATGAAATGTTTTACATTATTGTTTGGGAAGTCTGAGGGCATCACTGAGTGCACTGAGGATGGTGTCAATGTAAACTGGGGTGTATAGATCTCATGCACTACTTATTTTCTGTCTCATGTGATATGCTGATACTTGGCATGCAAGAAGGATGATAAAGGTATTGAGATAGCAAACTGAATGTCATAGAATATAAAGAGATCACACATAAAACATAGACCAATGTATTGTTTTGAAGGTTCATTGCATCTTTCCAGAAAACCTTCATTCCCCAACCCCAGTATGTATTATGGGCTTCGAACTGTTTAGAGGAAGGCTACACCTGGAGATGGAATGTGAAATGGTGAAAGATTTTAACTGGGTGATTTTCAAGTCCTAGTACCATATGCCTTTTCTAGCCAGTTGTTAAACCATCAATGCCATATCAGTCTGGGTAAGCTGGACTGTGCTGTAGTAACAAATGACCATAATATTCATCGAGGTTGTAGCAAAAAATGGGAGGGGGGAAAAGCCTTCTTTTCCCCATCAAAACAAATAAAAAAACAAAATAAACCAAATGACTCTGAGACTCATTTTCATTTCAGATGATTTAACAATAGGTGTGAGAACTATGTGTGACTCAACTCCAGTCCAAGGTCTTTTCCTGTTTATATTTTACTGGTCTTGTTAGAAGCAGTCAGCTACTGTAACTGCAAGTCCCCGGGCTTCTGGTCCACATCTATTTCCTTTTTGTTTTTCCTTTTAATTTTTTTACATGCTTTAAGACAGGCCAATTCTTTTCTCAACTCATCTCCTTTTTGTAATAACTTGTCAAATACAACCAATAAAAAATATCATGTAATATTATGTTTTAATTTCTTTCCTTTCCCCTGGAGATAAAAGTTTATTAGGGACAAGAACTCATATTAAAATCCTTTTTAGACTTCTTGTTTGAACATCATGGCATAGCCGCCTCCTTTATTTTTTTGTTTTGTTTTTGTTTCTCCCTGCTAAGTACAACTCTAAACCTTGGAAATGGCACAAGTGAAATCTAAAGAGGGATTTTGAATGGTGATAAAAAGATTAAGCTGTTTAGAGACTCCTGGAGTGGAAGAACAGCAACCACGGCAGCAGGGTATTTAGAACCCTGTACTCAAGGGAGAAAGACCACCCAGACCTAGTATTTACAGATCCCCTACTCCAGAAATAGAAGGTAACCCCAGTGGACTCATTCTTTTCCCAGACTGATCATGAGTCCTTTTGACAACACTGGTGAATCTGACAGCAGCGGCAAAGAGGGTTAAGTGGGAGCCCTGCCAGAAAGAAGCAGCCAAGAGAGGTCCTCTCCTCCCCTGCTGAGTCTAAGAACCCTCTCTTCCAACAGGAGACACTTAGGTTGGCTGATGGAGTGGGGAAAAGGCTCAGTCACAGCAAGTGCTGTGGTACAGCAAGCCTCTTTTTTCCTCAGTAGCTTGTGGTTCCACCAAGCTGGGGTACGTCAGAGATATCCTACCATAGCTACCACTCAGTGGGAGATGCATCGGGACCTGACCCTTACAGGATCTGCAGGGCTCAGAGGAAGCCCAGCAGCACCAAAAACACCAAGCAAACCAGAATAACCCTGTGGAAGCTCAGAAAATTGTTGTTGGAACAGGAAACTAAGAGTAGAGGGAAATTATCTCAACTTGGTAAAGAGCAGATACACAAAATCCTACAGTTCATATTATTTAATGGCGAAAGACTGCTTTCCCTCAAAAAATTAAGAAAAAGACTAGGTATTCATTCTTATTATTCTTATCCATCATGGTGCTAGAAGTTATTTCCAGCCTGTATCATAAAACAATAAAAGGGAAAACATACAGACATAGTGTAAAAGATGAAATCATGGTACCCCTACTTGTAGATGACATAACCGTCTATGGAAAAAATTCTATGGAATCTATAGAGCACTCCTAGAAGCAACTAGTAAGCCCTGCAGGGTCACAGGATACACGCTTACCACCAAAACCAACCACATTTCTCTCTAGTAATAAAGAATGTGCCATTCACGAAGCAAAATCAATAACACAGTAGTATTTACAACTGCTCCAAAGAAAATTAAATGTTTAAATATATACTTATCAAAATTTATGTGCTAAAAATTACAAAATGCTGATTAAAGAAATCAAAGGAGACCTACGTAAATGGACAGATCCACTATATATATGAGATGAAGACTCAACATCATAAAGATTTCAATTCTGCACAACATTGACTTATAGATTTAATATAATTCTTAACAAATGCCAAGCAAAAAATTTTGTGAGGACATAGACAACCTTATTCTAACATTTATATGGAAATTCACAAGGCCTGGAATAACTAAAACATTCTGACAAAGAAAGATAAAGTAGAAAGAATTACTCTACCTATTCTTAAATCATGCAATATAGCCATAGTAACCAAGGCAGTGTGATATTGGAGGGGAATAGACACAGTGAAATGGGATAGAATTGAAGATACTAAAATCTGTAAAGAACTCATCAAATTCAACACCCAAAAAACAAATAATCCAGTGAAGAAATGGGCAGAAAACATGAATAAACACTTTTCCAAATAAGACATAGAAATGGCCAACAGATTAGAAGACACTCAATATCACTCATCATCAGGGAAACACAAATCAAAACCATAATGAGGTATCACCTCATACCACTCAGAATGGCTAAAATTTACACTCAGGAAACAACAGATATTAGCAAGGATATAGAGAAATGGGAACACCTTTCCACTGTTGGGAATGCAAACTGGTATAGTCACTCTGGAAAACAGTATGGAGATTCCTCAAAAAGTTAAAAATAGAACTACTGTATGATCCAGCAATTGCACTACTAGAAATTTATCCAAAGGATACAAAAATGCTGATTCAAACAGGGACGTGTACTGCAATGTTTATAGCAGCATTATCAGCAATAAGCAAATTATGGAAAGAGCCCAAATGTCCATTGACTGATTAATGGATAAAGAAGATGTGGTGTGTGTTTATGTATATATATATTAGAAGCAATATAATATATATATATAATATATAAATAGAATATTACTTGGTAATCAAAAAGAACATAATCTTGCCATTTGCAACAATATGGATGGAGCAAGAGTGTATTATGCTAAGCAAAATAAGTCAGTCAGAAAAAGACAAATATATGATTACAATCATATGTGGAATTGAAGAAACAAAACAGATGAACATAGGGGAAGGGGAGGAAAAATAAAATAATATAAAAACAGAGAAGGGGCAAATCAGAAGAGGCTCTTCACTATAGAAAACAAATGGAGGGTTGATGGAGGGGAAGTGGGTGGGTGGATGGAATAAATGAGTGATGGGCACTAAGGAGGGCCCTTTTTGGGATGAACACTGGGTGTTATATGTAAGTGATAAATCACTGAATTCTACTCCTGAAACTGATAGTACACTATACATTAACTATCTTTAATCAAAACAAAACAAAATAAAATAAAATAAAACTCAGTAGTACACCAACACAAATATGCTCAACTAGGTTTTGATAAAGGCATAAACACAAAGCCAATTCAGTTCAGGAAGGAGAGATAGTCTGGAGCAATTGGATTTCTATAGGCAATAAAATAAAAATAGAAAGAAAAGAAAAAGAAAAAAGAAAACATAAACCTCACAACTTAAGCAAAATTTGACTCAGAATAGATTACAGATTTAATGTAAAATGAAACATTCTAAAATACTTAGAAATAAACATAAGAGAAAGGTTTTGGGGGCTCCTGAGTGGCTCAGTGGCTCAGCACCCAACTCCTGATTTTGGCTTGGGCCATGATCCCAGGATCATGAGATCAAGTCCCACATCAGGCTCTGTTCTGAGTGTGGAGCCTGCTTGGGATTCTCTCTCTCTCCCTTTGCCCCTCTCCCCAGCTCTCTCTCTAAAATTAAAAATTAAAAAATAAATAAATAAAGAGAAAGGTCTTAGGATATGTTGCCAGGCAAAAAATTCTTAGGCTCGACACCAAGTGCACAATCCATCAAAGAAGAAAATTGATACATTGGGTCTCATCAAAATGAAATGCATTTACTCTATGAAAACCCCTTCCTTATGTCTTTCCTTGTGCATCTCTCCCATCTGGCTCTTCCCATGTTAGGTCCTTTTGTAATAAACTGGTATTGCAGTAAGTAAAATGTTTCTCTGAGTTCTGTGGGCTCTCTAGAAAATTGAGCAAACCCAAAGTGGGGAGTGGTGGGAACCTCTAATCTATTGGCATTAGTCAGAAGTACAAGCAATAACCTAGGCTTTTGAATGGAATCTACAGCGCCAGGCACAGGAAGCAGTCTTGAAAGACTGAGCCCTCACCTTGTGGGATCTAACTCTACGTCTAGGTAGAGAATGTCAGAATGGAGTTTAGTTGTTGAACAGCACGCTGGTGTTGCAGTTTCCTGGTAGTGTGGGAAAGCTCCCTCCCACACACATATTGGAATTGGGTTTCAAAACGACCATTAAAGATGAAGAGACAGTTCCCCAAAGTATATATATGGATGGCAAATAAGGGCATGAAAAATGTCCAATGTTATCAGCTATTGGAGAAATGCAAATTAATACCCAAATAAAAAAGAACTACATATCAATGCATGCAGCAGCTTGGATGAACCTCTGGGGAATTATTTTGAGTGAATAAAAAGTCAGTCCCAACAGGTTACATAAGGTATGTTTTTATTTCTAATACCAAAACTATAGAAATGTAAGATGAGTAGTTTCTAAGGGTCAGGGGAAGGGGCTGAGGGGAGTGAGTGTAATATATAAAAGATCAAAGTAGGAGGGTGCCAGGGAGGCTCAGTTGGTTGAGTGTCCAACTCTTGGTTTCAGCTCAGGCCATGATCTCAAAAGTTGTGGGATGGAGCCCCTCAGTGGGCTCTGTGCTGAGTGTGGACCCTGCTTTTGAGTCTCTCTCCCTCTTTCACTCTTTCTGCCCCTCCCCTTGTATTGCAAGTGTGCTCTCTCCCTCCCTCTCTATCTCAAAATAAATAAACATTTAAAACTATTTTTAAAAAGACGTTTATTGGGCTTATTATCTGCCTTTGAAGGTACGGCAAGCAACAGTTTCACCAAAAGTTTGCTACTGCATAACATGCCTTCTTTTCCTTCTAGCCTTTGATAACTGTGTCCTTAATGCCTCCTTCCCAGCTCCTACATTGTGTATGTGTGTGTGTGTGTGTGTGTGGTGTGTGTGTGTGTTGTTGCTGCTGTTGTTGCTGTTGTTGTCTTGGCAGTATGCCATTGCTCATGGAAACATGGAAACTCAATGTCTGCTATTCTATACTGACCTTGATGATCCAGGAGCCACCATCTTGAACACTACTGGCTTCTAAGAACAATCAAGCAATGGTTTCTTATGTTTGCCCCGTGGTGGCATGTATCACTTAGGGTTGAGTTTTAAGTCACACATGACCATTTGTCACTCCAAGGAGGCAGAGAAGTCTCCTGCTTCTTTGTGCCTGCAACTAGGAGAATCGGAAACATTCGGTGAATAGCCCATTCACTACCACAAGTATAATCATTTTTGGATGTTTGTGTAGTTTCTGATGTTGACAGCCATTCTAGAGTGTGTTCTTTAACTTACTAGGCCCAGACTTCACTAGGCTAAACTATTTTAACTGAATGTGATGGTGGGAGAAACGCAGAGAACTATAGTAGGTAGTGAAAAAACCAAGAGTCCAGATTAGAACCCATCTTTGAGAAGAATTAACTCTGATCCACAAAGAAGGATAATTAGGAGGTAAACTGAGGCAGGGAATTTTTGGTAATGTATATAAGTGATGGATATGATGGTAGACTGGAAAGGAAGCAGTGGTTTTGATTCCATTGATCAAGTTGAAAAGACACAACATTGGGATTGTTTCTCCTTCTCTCCTCCCCCCTCTGCATTTTCTTTATTTATGCACATATACATTTAGTTATATTTGTCAGCACTGCATTTCCTGCCTATAATTTAGTAATACTGAGCAACTTCCAGGTCTTCAAATATATTCTTCTTTCCTTCTCCATGCTTTCCTGAGCTGTTTCACATGTCTGGATGTGCCGGAAGGTGAGTCCTCATGTCTGTCCACTCTCACCAGATTGCATGCTCCTTGTGAGCAGCGATGGTGTTAGGCCATTCCTGCCCCTTTGCAGGGCTGGGATACTTTGAAAGTATGGAATCACTAGTTGCAGTGTTGCAAAAATGGCTCATCTCACTAGTGATGAAAGAACATGAAGCCAAGCTGTGCCCTACATTTTCTTGTGGATTTCTTGGTGTCTATATTTATCAGCATCTTTACCCAGCCTTCTATGTCCCCATTTGTCATCCCTTCCCTAGCTTTGTCATTAGCTATATTCATTAAACATACAAACAGGACAGTTAGAGAATACCATACATAGAAGAAAGATAATATTTCTTGTTCAGATGCATCCAAGTTAAGACAGAAACAGGAAATCACTTTTATGTGACAGATTTATAGTGTAATATTCCCTTTTTCTAAAAAATATTTCCGGGCAGAACAAACTTCTTGTCTGTAGATGGAATCCTACTGTTATATTTTCTGTGGAAATAAAATTAATGGCTTATAAAAATCTCAGTAAGTGGACAGCAAATGGTGGGGAATGCATAGAGGAATTCTCTTTGGGTGACTCTGAGTAAACATGATGGGGTAAGGCTTGTGGCCGAGATGGGATGGTTGAGCTGGGCTCAGGCGGGATCTGTAATTTGGAATACCTGGGTGTAGACACAGAATGAAAAGGGGGAGCCAAGTCAAGACGGATCCAAGGAACTGGCCTGAAGCTACAAGAAGCACATGCATAGGCTTCTGAAAGTCCACTATCATGTTGTAATAGACAGCGTGGCTGTCGGAACACAGCTGGGTTAAAGTGCACTCAGAATCCTCCCCACAGAAGCTGGCCCGACCCCTTGGGCATTTCTGTGCAGGGCCAAACGTATGCCAGCTTTAAAGATACAGAGTAAAGTTGAGGAGAAATCAGTGGAGGTGGTGTTTCAAAAATTTATAAATAATAGGGGTGCCTGGATGGCTCAGCCCATTAAGTGTCTGATTCTTGATTTCAGCTCAGGTCATGGTCTCAGGGTTTGTGAGATCAAGCCCCATGTCTGTGAGGCACCTTCTCAAAGAACCCCAATATGAAAATATGTTACACACAAAGTTTCTTTTCAGTCAAATTTATAAGCAAAAAAGTTATAACCTGCATGGGTAGTGTATTAGGGTACAATTATATTAAATCATACAAAATAGGATAAAATTTAATGCTGTGATAAAATGCTCACTATTTTGTAATTAAAAACCGGATCTAACTTACACATGTGTAATGTTTACAACTATAAGAATAACAAAATAAAATTCAAACAACAAAAAGTTTCAAAAAAAAGTTCAAGTGTCAATGTAAAGAACAGCACTGTCCAGGGGTACCTGGGTGGCTCAGTTGGTTAAGCCCAACTTTGGTTCAGGTCATGATCTCAGAGTCCATGGGTTCAAGCCATGTTTTGGGCTCTGTGCTGACAGCTCACAGCCTTAAGCCTGTTTCAGATTCTGTGTGTGTCTCTCTCTCTTTCTGCCCCTCCCAGGCTCACACTCTTTTTCTCTCTCTCTCTCTCAAAAATAAATAAACATTAAAAAAAACGAACAGTACTGTTCAATTAGATTTTTTTGTGATGGAAAATCTGTGCTGTCCAATATCATAGCCATTGACAACAGATGGTTACTGGGCAGCAGAATCTGGCTCATAGGATTAATTCAAATGTGATTTTACCTTTAATTTCATTTGGGGATTTTATTTAACATGGGTGGTGGCTACAGTACTGGACAGCACAGGTATATTTTTAATTCGGCTTGATTTTTCCCACACCACTGATGTGGAGATGGAACTTGAAAAGATACACCAACTCATGTGAATGGGAACAAATGATAGAGCCAATGTTATTGATCTGTGATGAAGAGCAAATGAAAAATTCATGAGATGGCAATCACTTAGGCGATGCTTAGCAAGGAGAACTCCTCTTATAAAGAGCAACGGTCATACTTCTGAAGTTACAGATGTTATTACTCCATGAAAGTACACCACCATGTCCCCCAAGCTCCTGACAGCATTTGAGAAATGGTCTACACTTTGTACCCTTGTCACTTTAGGATTTGGTTATCTCCACTTTAAGATAGTCCTGAAGCAACTTCAGCAAGTACCTAGGAGGGAAAGCAATGAGTGAACATGACATAAAACATCCCCTCCCTAGGCTACATGGAGGAATCAGATATATTTGACCAGATGCATTGAGTAATCATTCTTATTTTAAAGATTCAGAGAACGTGATATAAGACCATATGCTTTGTCTTGCAAGATGTAAAGTCATTGCTTTGTAAGGTTAGGAGAGGAGACAAAAGTTGAAGGAAGAAGCAATACGGCAGAGTGAGAACTATAAAATCTCTCCAACTCTTTGTCCTGGGGAACCCTCTTTCTCTCTCCTGAGTTCCACCCAGATGCTCCCCAAAGCATGCTTTAATTCTCATTCCTGGCTTTCTAAAGTTGGTGTCACTCTCTCTGAGGGTTCAGGTGTTCCTGATCCTCAGCCTGAATTAGATATCTCAGGGAGGATTATAGGCCTATCAAGGAAAGAAAAGGCATGGGGGGGGGAGGGGGGCAAACGCCTACCCTAACAAAGGAGTGGGGCAGCCAAATGGATGATTCTTCTACAGTCTTCCTCAGATGTTTTATGAATGTGCTGGCTGCATTTTAATTAACAGAATCTTTTATTGTACACATGCCCTGGGGCTGGTTAGGGAAAGGGCATGGTTTTAAAAGTCTACAGAGTAGATAAATAAGCAAATATTGCCTCAGACAACATTTCCCTGCATGAACTAATAATAGGTGTTAATTACTGGATTGGGATTTTCCCGACACAATCCAAGCAATCGGGATTGCTTCAAGGACGAAAATGATCAAACTGGAAAGTGTTTAAGAGGGAAATATGGAAGCGCTGGGGAACTCACTTAACCTGCATTGAGTGAAATATATGGAAATTTCAAGAAATTTGAGACTACTTTCTCAGTTTGGGATTTCCTAGAAGCAAACTCTGAGACAAGAATTCGAGGGGCAGTAGTTTACTTGTGAATTTATGTCAATTCAAGAATTACCAGCACTTGAGTGGGAAACTGAGATAAAAAGATAAACAGTCAATAAAGTTTGCAAAATTATCTGGGAGCCACCAGGGGCAAGTGAAGCAAATTCCCAGTGAGAAATGCTGGCAGATGTTGTGAAACAAATCTCAGAGTTTTCCCAACTTAAGGGTAAGGACACCGCTCTATGTCTCCACGATTCTCCCGTCCCCTTGCAGGATGGCTGCATCTCTTGAAGGCATGAGGTGAGGGGACTTAGCCAGACACCAACAGTATCTGCTTCTGTTACACTAGACCTTTTCAGGGAACAAGTAATCACTTTATATATTCATCAGAGATCGTTTCTGATCGTAGAAAGTACACCAACTCTGGAATCTTCAGTCTACACTTTTAAATATATGACCTTACATCTTCTGTAATAGACTTATACATCCCTTTCCTCATTGCTAATTGGGGATAATGTAATATATGTAGCAGTAGACTAATGTTGAAAATTACATGAGATAAAGTATGGAAAACTAGTTAATGCCATGGGTACACCAAATATACAGAAAAGCACATAACAACTAATAAATAAATGGTGGATATTATACTTATTAATATTAATACTAATTCATTTTCTACATTCACTGAAAGGGACAAGGTTCAGAAATGACAAAAATCTGTTGAGTGTCTTGCCTTCAGTTTCTAAGTAAAGCTTTCTTCTGTTCTCTTTGTGTTGAAATTATAATAGTGCAGGGGTGCCTGGGTGGCTCAGACAGCTAAGCCTTTGACTTCAGCTCAAATCACGATCTCATGGTTCATAAGTTCGAGCCCCACTCAGGCTCGGTGCTAACAGCTCAGAGGCTGGAGCCTGTTTCAGATTCTGAGTCTCCTTCTCTATCTGTCACTCCCTTGCTATCTCTCTTTATCTTTCTCTCAAAAATAAATAAACATTAAAAATTTTTTAAAAAAGGGATTGTAACAGTGCAGGAATGCATAGTTATAGAAAGTATCATTCCGTTATTTAATAATTACCTTAAAGTTATTAAATAGCCACTAGCCTCCTTTGGTTTACCCCCAAGTTGATTTACTGAAAGTACCTGCCTGCTCCTACTTAAGATTTGATGAGGGGAATTCTCCAGCTCAGAGAAATGTAATAGACCAGTTCAAGATGAGGCGCCTTCTCTGAGATGGCTCAGATCCAGCAAGTGTTCAGAGTTTTGCAAAAGCAAGAAACACTAACTTTCTTTCCTTGACTTCCTGTTTCACTGCAGGATTAATTATTGAATAGAAGGAAATGTACTATTGATCTCGCCAATAAATGTGTTCAGTTAGTACCAATTTACAAGTGGAAGCAAATGAGACCCTCCCTAAGTAATGTCTGTCTTGAAAGGTGTGCTGGTCATTACAATCATTCATTCATAGGTTTATCATTCATTAACTATTCTCATCCACAGTAATTCAGAACTCTCTATGCAGGCACTGTGCTGGGTTGGGGGACAAGGCAAAACACATGGTTCATTCTCTCAAAGAGCACGTTGCTGTGAGAACAACAGTCAAGTAAAAGGAAGATTAGGGGCACTTCGGTGGCTCAGTAGATTAAGCATCCAACTTTGGCTTAGGTCATGAACTCATGGTTTGTGAATTTGAGCCCCGCATCAGGCTCTGCACTGACAGCTGGGAGTCTGGAGCCTGCTTCAGATTCTGAGTCTCCCTCTCTCTCTGTCCCTCCTCCACTTACTCTCCCTACCTCAAAATAAAGAAATAAACTTAAAAAAAGAAAAAAAAGGAAGACTGAAATACTCATGACAACTGCCATGCTTGGTGCTCCCTTGGAAGAGGTAAGATTGTCACCTGGAGGCTGTGGGCAAAGGTCCTCAGGAGAGCTGCACTAAGAGATGGTGTTTAAGACCACTGGGCATTGAAAAGTCATCTGCTCCCAGTAGATGCCTGGACAAGGAAGAGACCCTTCCAGAGAGCTGGGGGCAGTGTGATAAGATGCAAAGCAAAGGCTAGCATTGTGCTCTGAGAAGCATAGAGGATTTGCTGCTTCCATTTGACAACAAGGTCCCGGAGCACAGGGACTAGGAGCTGCTTTGTCCCATGCCATGCCTGCACTAGAATGCACCCAGAGAGAGCAGATACTCAGGAAGGAATGGTACAGTTTGTACAGCCCCAGGACAGAGGGAGTCATGGGTAGGAATGCCATAGGCCTCCAAAGTCTAATGTCTATGCAAAGGGAGATTCATTAATAGTAAGTGATGGAGAAATAGAAAGCATTGAGGAGTCTGTCTTGTTTCAAACAAATGACAAAGAGTCCTCAAAAATAATTATTATTAGGTTGTAACTATGAAAGAATTTACATTTCACAAAGAGGAAAGCCACTTCTCATTTTGCTAAGGAAAGAAAAATTCAAGTTTGTCTACAGGCTGGGACTAGTTTTCTTACAGAAATGGATCTGACTCCTTCACCAGGTGGGAGTGGTAGAAACCTGGTCCAGAAGCCTTGGGGCCTGGTTCTCCACTGCGAAGCTGGCTCACGTGGGATGTGTCATGGAGAGACGCAGAGTACATCTGAGTGCCCTGCGGCCATGGGGTCCAAACACCAAGCTAGTAGCTCTAACTTGGCCATGCAATTGCCTGCTGAAGAGGGCCTTCGGGATTCGCTCAACCCCTTCATGGAGAGCCAATTCTGAGTCTCTATAACCCATCATCCTTTTTACTCCCAGCCCAGCCCTCCTGAGCACCAGGGGCTGCACAGCCAACAGAGGAGTGAAATTCAGGACACAAACACCCAGGCCCAGGCTCTTTCTTTTCCTTCCATGTAATTTCCACTTCATCCACAAACTTATGTAAGTTATTTTAAAGAACAGTGCTGTCTTTTTTGTGGATGGTGGAGTTTGTTTTTTTGTTTTTTGTTTTTTTTCTTTTTCTTCTTCCTTCTAAAAGTCATGGGGAGTTCAAAAGGAAGGACGATGAAATAAAACTTAAGTGGGTCATTGCCTCGAGTCAGCTAACTTCTCCAGAATATAGATCTGGTGTTTTGCAGATTTAAAAGAGAAAATCAGCATGCCTATAGCCTTCAGTTACTAGGGTGCTGTGGTGGAAAAGGAAGAATCATTGAAAGTGGCAAAAGAAAGAGAGAGAGAGAGAGAGAAAGAAAGAGAAAAGGAAAAGGAAAGCTAAAATAAGTAGAGTGAGAATTTCCCAGGTTCTGATTTATTCCACCTCCAAAAGATAAACCAAGTCTAGCCCTGATGCCCTTATTTTGACTCTGCATGGATATTTTGAGGCAAGAAGCCAGATGCACAAACATGGTTCTGGAGATTTAACGAGAATATATTTTTAATTAATTAATTAATTAATTTTATTTTAATTTTATTTTAATTTTTTAATGTTTTTTATTTATTTCT
>NW_027551562.1:6040583-6051106 GCF_008692635.1 Crocuta crocuta | reverse complement strand
CTTTTCCAGAATGTCTCACAGTGTATATAGCCTTTTCAGATTGGTTTTGAAGGGAAGGAAAAATTATTTTCTATCCATTAAGGTTTTATAGCTGGACTAAGAATTAAACTTACATGAGATAGATTAACAGTAGAAATAACCAAAGTTTTATTCTATACACAAGGAGGCACAATAATGAAATTGACACCCTACGGAGATGATGTGAGGCAGACAATTTTTATACTTTTTAGACAAAGAGACAATCAACCTGCAAGGTATTGATAGGACAAAGAAAACCTTACTTTGGGAGCGTCAGTTAGTAAGGAATTCTAAGTAGAATTTGGGCTGGTGCATTTTAATTTTTTAATGTTTTTTATTTATTTCTAGGAGAGAGAGAGACAGTGTGAGCAGGGGAGGGTCAGAGAGAGAGGGAGTCACAGACTGAAACAGGCTCCAGGCTCTGAGCTGGCAGTCAGCACAGAGCCCGACGCGGGGCTCGAACCCACGAACCGCGAGATCATGACCTAAGGGAAAGTCGGACGCTTAACCGACTAAGCCACCCAGGCGCCCCGAATTAATTTTATTTTAGAGAGAGAGTGCACAAGCAGGGGAGGAGCAGAGAGAGAGAGAGAGACAAAATCTCGAGCAGGTACACACTCAGCATGGAGCCCAATGAGGGGCTTGATCTCATGACCATGAGATCACAAGCTGAGCTGAAATCAAGAGTTGGACTCTCAATTGACTGAGCCACCCATAATTAAAAAATGCATATTTTTATAAATACCATGATACGCTTTGAAACAAGGCCCTTAAGATGTGGTTGGAGTGACAGGAAAATTGACTTCATGGAGAAAGATCTTCTATGTCAGCCAGCTTGTATATTTAGAATCATAACATTTTGCATTTGTTTGGTGCATTTTGCAAAAGCCCTTTAACATCTATAGTTGATAACCTTGAATATTGTTTTGAACTGCAATGCTCCACTTATATGCAACTTTGTTTTAATATATACACTATAGTACTGAAAATATATGTTCTCTTCCTTATGATTGTATTAATAACATTTTCCTTTTCCTTGGCTTATTTTATTTTAGGAATATATTATATAATACATATGTGTATGTATAGTAACACAAATATGTGTTAAATGATTGTTTTACTTATCCATAAGGCTTCTGGTTAACAGTAGGCTATTAGTACTTAAGTCTTTGGGGAGTCAAAAGTTATATGCAGATTTTCAACTGCATTGTGGGGTGGGTACCCCTAACCTCCTTGCATTATTCAAGGCTCAACTGTCCAGTCTTGTTTGATCCTCAGAGAAACCAAAAAGGTCAGTATTATGATCACCACTTCAGAGATGGAAAATGAGGTTTCCATAGCACTACGGAAATATGGAATGGAAAATCCATTTTTAGTCACTTACTATGTGCCAGCCTAACTGCTAAGGATCCTCAACATAAGGCCTCCAGCTTAATCTCCCAATAACCTTGAGGAACAGCTATTGTTATCCTCAGTTACAGGTGAGAGAAATAGACCGAGATTAGATGCACTGTGCAGATGACATTGTCTTCCGGTGCAGTATTTGCACATCACTATTACTGAGCTTGTAAAACTCAACTGTTGGTTTTCTATGGCATTTCCTTCATGATGCTGAAACTGCTGTGTTCCTCTATCTCTGTTTAACTAGCATCTAAACACATTAGCTTCCCACCTGGTTGCATAATATAATGAATATTTAAAATGCTATTACTGCACTCAGAGGGCTATTTAAATAAACATTTCTTGAGATGGGACATAACATTTTTTCAAGTTTCCAGAATGATTGTAAGTTACAGCCAGGATTAGGACACTAATCTTGAGCATAGGAAGTGTTCAGCCACATAAATTTAGTCTTAGTCCTGGTTTTAGTCTGTCTATAAAATTGGTAGAATGATACTTTTGTGATAGGGGAATTTGAAGAATTAAGCACAATGGTGGACATAAAACTGCTTAGTATATTGTTTGGCATGTAGAAAATAATAAATAAGTAGTATAACAATCGTTTGCCTTATCCTTGTTATCATTATAAGTGGTAATTATTTGATGACTGAATAGTTAAATTATTTGCTAAGATGTTATATCCTATCTGTGATAGATTTGGAGTTATATCAAAATTCTACTAGTTTATTTTAGTATTAGTTCCACTATGAATGCACCAGAAAATATTATGTCATACCTCAAAGCTTCTCTGCCCTGGGTTCCTTCACTTGTTCTCAGACTGATTAAGGAATTCAGGACTGACTCCAGGAAAAGGACAAAAACATCCCCTGCACCTCCTCTCCATACTCATGCAGCTCCTCCCCCACTCTGCATGCCTGGAGAATCAAGAAGGTAGGGCTGTTGATGGTGTGCCAGTGGACTCAGCCCAGATTCCTGAGTCTTAAAGGGTGCTCTGTAGACTAAATCTGAAGGGAGAAAGGTATACCAGACAAATAACCTGGTTTAGTGCAGATAAATTCCATGCTCTAAGCTCCAATAAGGTCAGAAATGAAGGGGCCAATTTCTGACCTTCAGTGAGGCCACAATGAAAGTAGAGGGACAAGGGGGGGCCTCTCTGTCCAATAGTGTTGAGAACTGTGAGCTGTCAGGCACTGATCCTTCAACCTCGATTCTTTCCCTAAGCTGTAAATTGGGGGTAAGAATATAATTCCTTTTGGCCTTGTTGTGAATATCTAGTAGGAAAGCATTATCTTTATGCAAATATGAAGGGTCACCATTAATGTTATTAGCCCCTGTTTAGTTCATGATCTATTTTTTAAAATCACAGAATGTGCAGAGTGAAAGTAAGGAAGTTCTTTACAGACTAGGTAGTCTAATGTGATAAGTCCAATGTAAGGAAACCAAGGCTGCACAATCTTAATAACCTTGACCAAGGCCACACAGTGCATTCTGTCTCCCAGTCTCTGAGATAACTATCAGTCACACTGCCTCACCTATAAATGTGACATGGTCTGAGGGATTTCCTTCAAAAGCTCCCACTTTCATTTTTGATTGACACAAATGGATTGACACAAACGTGCATTTTCCAAGAGTGACTCTTTGCATAAAGTCATGTTTAATGTGATTCCATTTAAGTGGCCACTAAGTTTGATCATACTCTTTTAGCCAAAAAGAACATTCCAGGTACCTAGATAATTATAAACCAGTCACAGTTCCACAAAGCCATGATTAACTTATTCAAATATATAACAAGTGATTATATTCTAAGAGCAATTCAGCTAATTACATAGCATTAAAAAATTAGAAATAAATTAATTCTAAAAGCAAAGTATATACTCAAATTTTCCATGTAACAGATTGGGCATAAATATTTAATGCATATAAAATGTTTGATGGGGAGTGTTTGGCAAACATTCGCTTGGGAAGGAAATCAACAAATTATGTGATAATTGCTTTTGTGAAGCTTGGTTCAGGAAGTAGAAGAAACTAGAAACTAAGCTTGGGAATTTTAGTTTTGAGCATATTCTCAGACATTCATGCCTTAAAATTTCCATTCATTCCTCTGAAATTATAATATGTGTTTCTATATATTTTTGCCCACATACTGTCTTTTCTACTTTATACTGAAAGCAAAAAAAGGTATTAGGTAAAACACTGGAATCTGGGAAAGAAAATGTGGGTTCCAGCATGCCCTTCTCACATTTTTTTGAGTGTGACTTCAAATAAGCTCTTTGGTTTGCTGAATACCAATTTTCCTTTGTTGTAAATTTAATTGGTTCATGATGCGTTTATTTACCTTAAAGTAATATTTCAGAGCACCTACTATACGGCAGGCTTTGCGAGGGGCAGTGCAATGCGGAATAAGACAAATGTAATTCCTGTTTGTATACATGTGGTTTCTGTTCAAGGAAGGAAGTTATATCTTTAAGAAAAACATTTGCAAGTTATAAATGTGTTAGGCTGGAATGAGCACAATAAGTGAGAGGTGTGACATGTTGTAAGAGCGTGTGCCAAGGCACCTCATTCCATCTGGAGAGGTCAGGGAAGGTCTCCATAAGTTGAATCCTGCAGGAGAGAAAAATAGCTAATAGACATAAAAAATAATTAGAAGATGCAGGGTTGGGGAAGGTAGTTTTCTAGGCCCCTAAAAAATTAGAGTACTGATCTTTTTTTCTCTCAATGAGCTGTTATGAGGCTAAAATTAAATTAGAGAGTCAAAATAGGCAGAAAATGCTGACCCAATACGTCCATTAGTTCCAGAATCCTCTCTACATAGATGAGGTCTTTCTCTAGTCATGGGGGAGACTGGCAGATTAAAACTTACGAGGGACAGCAACATGCAAAAGAATGAAACTGGGTCACTTTCTTACACCATACACAAAAATGAATTCAAAATGGATGAGAGACCTAAATGTAAGACAGGAAACCATCAAAATCCTGTAGGAGAAAACAGGCAGCAATCTCTTGACCTTAGCTGCAGCAACCTCTTACTTGAATGTCTCCAGAGGCAAGGGAAGTAAAAGCAAAAATGTACTATGGGGACCTCATCAAGATAAAAAGCATCTGCACAGTGAAGGAAACAATCAATAAAACTAAAGGCAACCTTTGGGATGGGAGAAGATACTTGGAAATGACAAACCTGATTAAGGATTAGTATCCACAATCTATAAAGAATTTATCAAGCTCAACACCCAAAAACCAAATAATCCAGTTAAAAAAATGTGCAGAAGGCATGAATGGACATTTTCCCAAAGACATACAAATGGCCAACAGACACATTAGAAGAAACTTAACATCACTCATCATCAGGGAAATACAAATCAAAGCTACAATGAGATACCACCCTGCACGTGTCAGAATGGCTAAAATTAACAACACAGGAAACACTAGATGTTGGTGAGGATGTGGAGAAAGGGGAACCCTCTTACACTGTTGGTGGGAGTGCAAACTGGTGCAGCCTCTCTAGAAAACAGTATGGAGATTCCTCAAAAGGTTAAAAATAGAACTACCTATGATCCAGAAACAAGGTATTTACCCAAAGGATATGAAAATACCAATCCAAAGGGATACATGAACCCCAATGTTTATAGCAGTATTATCAACTATAGTCAAATTATGGAAAGAGCCCAAATGTCCATTAATTGATGAATAGATAGAGAAGATGTGGTATATATAAAATGGAATATAACTCACCCATAAAAAATGAAATCTTGCCATATTTAGCAATGTGAATGGAGCTGGAGGGTTTTATGCTATGTGAAATAAGTCAGTCAGGGGGCGCCTGGGTGGCTCAGTTGGTTAAGCGTCCGACTTCGGCTCAGGTCATGATCTCACAGTTTGTGGGTTTGAGCCCCACATCCGGCTCTGTGCTGATAGCTAGCCTGAAGCCTGTTTCAGATTCTGTGTCTCCCTCTCTCCCTGACCCTCCCCTGCTCATACTGTCTCTCTCTCTCTCTCTCTCTCTCTCTCAGAAATAAATAAAAAACATTTAGAAAATTAAAAAACAAAGAAGTCAGTCAGAGAAAGACCAATATCATATGATTTCACTCATATGTGGAATTTAAGAAACAAAACAGATGAACACAGGGGGAAAGATGGAGACAAATAAAACAGACTCTTATCTATAAAGAACAAACTGAAGGCTGGTGGAGCAGAAATGGGCAAGGAATTGATTAAATGGGTGATGCAGATAAAGGAGGGCACTTGTGATGGGCATTGGGTGTTGTGTAAATGATGAATCACTAAACTCTATACCTGGAAGTAGTAGTGCACTGAATGGTATTTAAACTAACTGGAATTTAAAAAACAAAAACTTGAAACACACAAACAAACAAACCAAAACAAAGGCTCTGCCCTGATGGTGTGGAGTCTGCTTGGGATTCTCTCTCCCTCTCTCTGCCCCTTCCTGCTCACACACATGTGTTCTCTCTCTCAAAATAAATAAATAACCATTTAAAAAAAAGAAAATTCAAATCACAGAGATTAGTTTGCAAATGGGAAATATTTTATTAAACTCAGGAGAGACTGAAAATCACAAAATACCTACTGATTTTCTATCTATGTGGGGTCTTGGGAATGCTAACTTATTTAAGGTCACCCAGCTAATAAACAGCAAAAGTAGAATTCCCACCACATAACTTTTTCTCAGGATGGCAATAAAGAGACAATGCCAATCAAACGAGCAGGTGAATGATGGATTTGTTATTGAGACAGACTTGGCCAAAGGGTAGAGTATCTAGCTATTACACAGAACAAGAACATTGTTCCACGTGCAAACAATCTCCTGATCTTTCCTTAATTAGCATATCTGTTTAACCAATTGGCATAATTTTAGTTATATTATCAACTGTATCTCATTTACCTAAAGATTGCTCATATAATAGTCACAAAGCTGTCCATCCCACGGATGTACAAACTTTTAACATCAAAGAATTTTAATATAATCTGTTCATAATGAGAAATTTTTTCAAAATAATTGAAATGGCATGCATTTCTTTGCTAACCTAGTAATACATTTTTTTCTGGTCAAGATGATAACAGCCATAATTATCCCAAAGCCCATGGAATGCATTTTTTCATTCATTCATTCGTATTTTTAAATTTCTCCACATTTCTTTTCATTCATTGCCTCTGCAAACATTTGTTGGTGTTTATTGTTTGGAAAATACAATATGTTAAAAATATGTCTTAAACCATCGTTACAGAAAGACGAATGAAAGAGAGAAATAAAAATTTGAGCCGAGTAAACTTTTAAAAGCAATTCCTATCACAAGTAGATGCTTTCATGTTGATAAAACTGGAATGTATACTGTTTTAGCAGAAGAAAGGTTCAATTTGCGTTTTAGGAGGGAAAGCATCAGGAGCTCTCATTTCTTTTCTGCAGAGATTCTCTCCAGAGAATCCTTCAATTTGCAGAATGGTTTGGTGACTCTCTGGACAATGACATTTCGTTCTGGTCTGTGAGTTTACCTACTCCCAGAGGTCTCGAAGTGAAGACAGACTTATGATAGTCTTATTTTCTTCCCCTAGAGAGAATCTCTCCATATTTACAACATAGAGAATTCCTTACTTGAGATTTTCCAAATGCAACTAACAGTATATATGAAGTGGGGTGCCCAGCAGCCCTGGATTCTCTGCATGTGAGGCCTGCTGTTTTAAAACCAAGATGGTGCTGGGCTAACTGGATAAGCTGTAATCCTAAACAAAGGAGCAAATGTTCATTTATCAAGTAGCCCAAAGTTCCACATGGGGCAAGTTTTTTGAGTAGCTGAAAATTTCCACTTCATGTAGCAAAAAAAACTGTTTTACAACTTTAAACACGTTAAGTAAAAATTGTATATACTTCCAGTCGTTCTTGAAAAGAGCACACTTGAATATTGCTTTTTTCACTTTGCAAATGGAACAATAAAAAAGAAAGGGGCCTGCAGGCCCTTGACTTACAATTGACTTACAGGAATTACCCCTAAACTTACAATTTGAAGTTCTCCACATTTAAGCTACTACTATTTGTGACAATTTTGCTGTCCAGTTGCCTCGGTGTCTAGTATCTTTCTATCTCCCCCTGTAACCTGTGAGCTCCTTTGAAAGCGAGTTGTCTCCATCGCCTTTCTACCTTTCCCCATGAACTAGCCCTCACCATCCCAGAGGAGAGAAGACCCTCCTCTCAGAGCACAGCTCAGAAACAAGGCACAAGTCCATGTATAACGATACAACCGCTGCTCAGTGTCTGCCAGCTAGCTGAACTTTCCTATAATCAATCAGTGATTGACTATTAAATAATAATTTAATGATAAGCATCCTGTATTTTACTCCTTATAGCACTCAATATCAATTTTTGTCATTATTTATATACTTTCTAGATCCTCAACCAGACTTTTACATACATAAGGAAGGGCAGGGTTATCCAATTCCAGCTATATTTCCAGTGCTGTATCAACAATCTTATAGTGCCCGGTACATATAACTGTTAAATTAGTAAAGGGTATTACTTTTGATAGCTAACATTTATTGAGTACCAATGCCCTATGTTAAGCATTTTACATACATTCTTTCATGCCATATAATCTTGATCTTCAGAGCAACCAAATATTAACTATTAATAATATTAGGTGGTATTCTTACTTTCTTCTGGTATTTCCTGATATCAATATCTGTTTCCTATAAACACAGGTGGTTGTTGTAGGGATGGAGTAGGGCACAAGAAATACAGTTTCTAAACTTACTCTCATAATTCTCGTCAAGCCTCAGTCCTCACTGGCTACTGGCTAGAAATTCAGTTCCTTGCCACGTGGGGAACTTGGTAAGGCTACTCACAACATGAGAGCTGGCTTCCCCCAGAGCGAGGACTCAGAGAGAGGTTTAGAGACAGTACCCAAGAAAGAATCCACAGTTTTCTAGTAGCCCAGACTCTGCTTCTTTTGCCAGGCTGTTTATCAGCAGGGGGCCAATAATTTGAGCCCACAGGCAAGCTCCCACAAGGGAGTAGAGGGATCATGAGGGTGACGTTAGAGGCCACCTGCCACACCAAAAAAAAAAAAAAAAGTGGATTTTATTCTAATTATGTGAAATCAGAAATCAAATGGGATTTGGGGAGAGGACAAATGAGCCACATAACCACCCTAGAGAGGGAGGGAGAGAAAGGAGGTAACCTAAGGGGGTAACCTAAGTAACATTGAAAAATAACTTTTCCACTGGAAAGGATAAGAGCAAAGACCAAAATAACTTTGTATGTGTAAAGTATTCCAGTTGATAAATTTGTGTCTCACAGGAGTACAGATTATTGATTCTAAAACTATATCACGTGCATACAAATAAGGGATGAACAAATAAACAAATTATTAATTATGGGATTCTGTTTTCCTTCTGTCAGATTAAGAAGTTACAAACAGACAAGGGAGAAGGTAGAATGAACCCTGTGGTGTTGGATCAGAGTGAGAAAGATCAGTACAAACTCACGTTTACTCTGATGGATGGATGGATGGATACTTGCATAGATACATAGATCCATAGAGAATTAATTGCAGATGTGAGCATGTGTTTGTGTACATATACCCGGGTAAGTACACACCTATGCATTTTCTGGTTCTGTTCCGGCTTATACTACCATAACCAAATGATCAAGGTTAATATCAACAGTGTAAGTCATGTTGATGCCATGTGCCTGCCCTCAGGTATAAAGTGATGAGGAAAGCACCTCTTCTCTCTGATATTTCTCCCCAAACCCATAACCCCAGATGAATCATGCAAAGGCAACAGAAAAAAAAAAAAGTTAGGGACATCTTAAAAAAGGCGTGAACAGATACTCTTCAGATCTATCGAAATAATAAAAGCAAGGAAAGACTGAGGACCTATGACAAATTGGAAGAGATAAAGGAGTCACGACAGACAACATAATTCACTGTGGGGTCCAGAATCAGGAAAAGGACATTAGTAGAAAACTGATGAAACCCCTCCCCTCCAAAAAAGGTCTGTACTTTAGGTAATAGTATTACACTATGATTACTTTATTTTTTTAATGTTTTATTTATTTCTGAGAGAGAGAGACAGCGTGAGCAGGGGAGGGTCAGAGAGAGAGGAAGATACAGAATCTGAAACAGGCTCTGAGCTAGCTGTCAGCACACAGCTCGACGCGGGGCTCGAACCCACGAACTGTGAGATCATGACCTGAGCTGAAGTCAGATGCTTAACCAACTGAGCCACCGAGGTGCCCCTATGATTACTTTATTAAATTCAATAGTCTGTGGTCAGATATGTGGTAATGAGTATGGAAATTATCTATGCTCTATTTTTAGAACTCTTTTGTAAGCAGAAAGTGATCTCAGTATAAAAAGATTTAAAAAAAAAAATCCAAGTGAGGAAAACACCCTTCTCAGGTAAGCTGGCTTTTTAAAACCATTTTACCTCTGGAGCCATTTGGAGACGGAGCTCAAGCTGAGAATCTGACATGGACCATGCGGGGTGATCCTGTTGGGGGAGAGAGGGCTTTGAGCTGCTGTGCGGTATTAACTGACACAAAATAGACAGTAGAGGAGTCGTTAGTGAAAGTCTAAGTCTCCCCATAGGTCATATGCAGAATAAATCCATTGGTGAGGTGGGAAGCCAGGGGAATGGGCCAGGAAGGAGGAGTGCTTAGAGGAAGGAGGGGCCGACAATGAACAAAACTAATCTCCCTCTCAGACTGCAAGATTTTGAAACTGGGGGAATGTTAAAGACTTAGGTTAAAACCTCCATAAGACAGGGATTTCAGGGCTCAGGATGTAAAAGGCTTCCAGATCTTTATAAAAAAAAGTTGAGGAGGCTATCACTTGACGAATACAAATGAACGAGAAATCAGAAGTCAAATGAAACATGCAAAACCACTCCAGCCCATCTCAATGCAGAATGAATGGTAGGGATCAGCCTCTCACCCTACAAACTTTCAGAAAAGAGGAAAAGTCTAAATGAGAAACATATCATCAAGGTCCTCTGCGGTCCTTTTATACACTTGCCTGACATGTATAATAAATATAATATAATATAATATAATATAATATAATATAATAAATAATAAAAACTTACCAGAAGTT